>NW_017670294.1:740012-799877 GCF_001879085.1 Nicotiana attenuata
ATATATATATATATATATATATATATTATTTTTTACAGCGGCTATAATACAATTTTCCCTTATTTTATTTTATTTTTATTGAACCTACTAAGTCCAAACAACTTCTTAGTAGGTTCAATAAAAATAAAATAAAATAAGGGAAAATTGATATATATATATATATATATATATATTATTTTTTACAGCGGCTATAATACAATTTTCCCTTATTTTATTTTATTTTTATTGAACCTACTAAGAAGTTGTTTGGACATAATTCTTCGACTATAGCACAATACGTGCTAGAATAGGTTGTGTGCATTGCGTGTTCCTTGGGCCATGGGCTACTCCTAGTCTTGAATAATTGGATAATTGATGGCACTAGACCTGGCATGGATAGGGATTGGCCCTTCTCATATATGAGGCCTGCAAGGTTGGGTTAGGCCCAATCAATGAAAAGGATGCGTGTGACTTAAAAATTGCACGGGCTAGGCAGTTTTCGGTCGGGTCATTCAAAAATAACCATCGTTTGCAAAGTCATTAAAAAATAGCCACTATTTTGCTGCAACACGAAAAGTTCCAGCATAATATACTGGAGATCGGTGCACCTGTGTATGACTTCCAGCATATTATGCTGGAACTCCAACACGCAAAAAGTTCCAGTAATTAATACTGCTCCAATCTCCAGTGTATTACGCTGGACCGATATATTATACTGGAACTCCAGTATATTATACTGGAGTATTTTTTCAGATTTTGAACAGTGTTTTTGTTCAGATTTATCTTTACATGAAAATGGCTAAATTTCGATTACTTTTGAAACTGTGGCTATTTTCAAATGACCACTTGTAAATCTGGCTTTTTGAATTTCTCCTGTGATTGACACAAAAGAGACTTTTTGGGTATGGTCTTAGTCGGAATGTCCCTAAAATTTATGGTATTTAAAAAAGAGAAATTTTCACAAACCACTATTGTTTAGTGGTTATTAGCTAGTTGTAGCTACCATTTACTATATTACTTCCTATAGCTATGTCTTCAGGTTTTTTAGAGTGTATTCGATGTATTTAAGCTACAATATTCATGAATATAGTAGCATTTCTCGGCGTGAAACAGGGAATTACAGCTAGACAGGTTATTGTATTCGACTATATTCGACTGTATTCACGGCGTGAAACAGGGGATTACGCTCTGGATTATCTTATATGATCATATAGGTGAAGGAAGACAAGGAATTTAAAAGTTCAAATGTAAAGAAAAGCGCACATGTGAAGGAATTACACTATATAAATAAACAGTACAAGTCTTTAGAGGTTACAAGATACAACTTAATTATTCTAAGTTCAAAAGATAAAGCACAAACAATAAACGTTAAAGGAGGGGGTCCTATATTTTTTAGCCTAAAGGATTACCCCGTGTAACATAAATAATACTTCGCAATTTCGTTAGAGTAGTGGTTGCACATATTATTCAGCAGGCATAGACGATCATCTCCTCCTACATGATTACTTTGTTAAAGTTGTTTACCTAAAACGCTCTAGTTCAATTCTAAACCGTGTCCTATGCATGCACTACCCGTCCAATGCCTATGGTCCAGGAGGCTTTGGACCTACTATTTGGGTGGTTCTAGACTTTACTTAGGATGCTAAAAACTGATAAAACTAGGCGCACATTCAAAACATGTAGGACTACATATATAATATTCAATAAATGGCTCAAGTTAGCCTTCACATATAAGCAACAAATGCACGCAGGCAGATTCTTATATTGGGCAGTAGACAGTTTTAGAATTAAGACGTATTAGAGTGATTAATTCCTATAGACATGGCTTCTATGTGATTCTGATGTCATGTGTCGTACATGCAGTACATCTATTTTAGACTAACGACTTTGCATATTACAGGTATTACAAACCCTATGGGCATAATCTCTAAATTGTTAGCGGTAAGACCGTTTGAAAACTCAGAATTACCAGCGTTTGATTTTATAGACATGCTTCCTAGGCGAGTAACAGTATCCTATAAGCAGGATTTCTAATAGTTGGGGTTTGAACTCTATTTTATCATGCTTGGTCCTATAGGCGTGTCATCTAGGCGGGCAACATAATAAATCAACAGAAGTTGTCGATTAGTCAATTAGTTAAAGCTCTATAGTCATGGTATCTAGATGAGCATTAGCAAAGTATGTATTGTTACATACTGTAGGCATGCTATCTAATAATTAAACAAGTAGTTATTGGAGTTCGATTACTATACACATGCTGTCTAATAGCACACATCAGTAGATACGGAAACAGGTACAACATTTACTAATACCAACATGCTTTGAATAGTGTGCGGGTATTAGACAAGTTAAGTGAGGTGTGTGATTTCCTATAGGCATAATTTTTATGTGTAGCATGTCGAACAAACATCAAGCAAGGTAATTAAATCCTGTGGCAGGTTTTCTACCCGTTTATGCAATAATTAGGATATTCCAACCCTTTTCACTAATCTCCAATCATTTGTTATAGGCCCAAATAATGAATTCAAGTACGGATATTATATAGGGAACAACTGCAAGCCCAAGAACAAGCCCAAACGAAAGTATCCCAGTACTGCCCGGGCCTTCAACAAATTCTTCCACTTGAATAGCAGGCCCAGATCCAAACACATCTCACAACAAGAGAGCATGTCCATTTGCACAATCCAAAGCCACACATGAACTCATATAAAGCCCCACAATTACAATATTGACCACTTAACCAACTAAGTTAATGGGCTACACATGGAAATCAGAGGCAAGAGTGACAAGATTGATTAAGCAAAGAGCAGGAAACTAGGAGGATCAATAGACTTGATTTCCAACATGGTTACTTTGTCATGGAAAACTAACATCATAGCTTAAATCATTAAGCAGGTGATAGCATGCATAAATGATAGATACAACATTAGCAGAGTTAGGGAGACATGCCATTTGGGGTTAACATGGTAAACATACAAGAATAATACGAGATGAATATGCTAAGTCTTTCTAGAGTGAATTCAGAATCGAGCATGATCCACAATTAGCCTAAAAAGGATTTTTAGAACCTAGGAGTCTAAGTCATGAAGGTCAGATAGAGTCATAGTCGGGGAGTGGTAATCACACATAACAAGAAGGCAAGCAATCAATCAATAAGAAGCCTAATCATGATGAGTATAACACGAAGATTCCCAAGTCCAAAGTATTATGGTAGGAAGACATATTAACTTAAGATTAAACAGAATAGGCAGACTCAAACTTAATCCAGTCGACTATGCATGATCACAGGAACTAAATGTTGGGATTCAACAAGAAGCATAAGCAATACTAAAGAATACAGGATTGACCAAACATCATATTGAAGTTCTCAACAATAAAGCAACAGGTTTGGTTAAAACATTTGCGACATCAATATGGTTCATGTAAGCAAGTAAATAGTAGAGTCACATAAAAAAATTATCAGTAAAAGTTCATTAAAGCAAGTTTTGGGTAGGAGATGATTCCCTAGGAATTTTAGTGCGAGAATCCAAAATAAGGCATGAGAAAAACTCACAATGATCAACAGAGCATATTTAAGGATATACAAAATCATTCATGCTGAACATACTGAGCATACATTTAAGTTTAAAACTCTAGGCAGGTTGTGACACTAAGAGATTCAGGTCTGTAAAATAGATTCAATGCAAGTAAAATTGCCAATGAAAATAACACAATGTTGAAGTCATATTGGTTCAAAAAAAATTCAAACGACATGGATATGCAGAGCACTGAACACAAGAAAAAGAAGATAGAATTGCAAGAGTCGTGATACTCGCAAGTTTACAGATTCAACAGAAAAAATAGAAGAGAAGGCTAAATGCCAGCGACAACTTGAATATCAGTAGCAAAGAGAACAACCAAAATGCCCAAATCCTAGTGCGTCAGAGTTCATAGGAGCTTCAAATGAGCCTCGAGCAGTGCTCGCACTAGGGAGGACGATAGAGAGGATTCCAGTGGCCTTGGCTTTCAGCAGGCCACAATCAAAAGTGCAGAATAGTATAGAAAGTGTAAGAGTGTGAGAACAATAGTGGTAACAATAGTAGTAGCAGTAGTTGTTCAGTCTTAGAAGGGGAACGGGGAAGGGGTTTATATAGTAGCAAGCTTGGACGAACAAACAAGGAAATATAATCAATCAACACAAAAAGGAAAGAAAATATCCCATGCATACTTAAAATAACAGAGGAAGTAAGAACTTTGAACCCTAGTTTGAGTCGGATTCAGGGCAAATCATTCACAAGCCCCAATCACTGCAAAATCACCGGAGATACACAATATATGAGGGAAATTTCCTCTTCTTAAGTGTATAAAACCACAATCGCACCTAGTACCATAGAATCAAAGCCATATCTGTGAAAATCGAACTTGACATAAGTATAATGGTAAGGAAAGTTACCATAACTGAGTGACAATAGCAGAAAAGGTAAGTAGAATCTGCATATGAACGCGTATAAGGAATGAATAGGAGAGAATCTCCATGGTCGGCTTGAGTTTGGTGTGAGGGCGGAGAGATGGAGAGAATACAGAGGCAGCTGAGAGGGAAAATTGGTCTCTAGGGTTTGGGTGAGGGATTATAAAGAGAGGGGAAGGGCTGTTGTGGGCCGTTGATCATTTAAGATCAACAGCCAGGATCGAAGGGGATGCGGGGCGGGGCATTGAGACGTGTCGCTAGGGCTGCTTATCGGGCGGATTGGGCGGCTTTTTACTCTTAACGTTTTGGCTTAACGGTTATCGACTTTTAAATGTATTAATCCATTAGCCACCCGATAAGATATCGGGCGAATTGGTATCGGTTTAGCTCTTATCGGGCGGTTTATCGGCCTAACATACATATTCACTAAATATCTCCCTCTACTGACTTCTTCAGCTATAATATGTATTAAAAACTGAATAGTTGATCCTGTGTTAGGTGAGTCAAAAGCTGTTGGTAAGGAGATAACAACGTCAAATTCTGAATCTGTTGGTATTTGGCAGACTGCTAAATATGTAAAGAGGTAATAGAGTATCAATCATCAATATTTAGTGAAGCTATCTGCTTCATTCACTGAATTTGCGATGTAAACATTTCAGCATCATCAAAAAGAATTCCAAGCTAAGGAGAACCAATAACTTGAAGCCAATATAAACTTAAAAGTTGGATAGATGTCTCCAAAATGAGTCCAGGACATTATGAAATTGTCAATACTGTCAAAGAACAAAGATTTTAAAGCAACTTCCCAATCAACTTGGGGCAACCTTCAATTGCAAGTCTCTTAAGTGTAGGGAACTCTCCATTCCCGTTGTTGCTGTTCTCTCATAGTTGAAGCAAGGTTCTCGTCTTGCAACTCCAAAAGGTCCTCCTACATCACAAAAACCATTAAGAAGCAAAAGTGTGTCAGGCACAAGCAACAAGTAAAACGACTATACACACAAGTTCAAGTTGCTTGAAACATAACACCTAAAAGGGATTGGAAGATAAGGCTCAGAAGTCAGGAAAACTTAGATTTACATCAAACATGATTGTTGGGTATTAATGGTATCGTTAATACATAACGATTACCAGTCCTTTTGGCTGTTGGGAATCTTCAGAATATAGCAAATACGACATACTTGGTTATTCAACAGAGTGCCCTAACTGAAACCCACACACATACAAAAAGCCAAACGATGATATATCAGAAGCAAAAACTCCTGAAGAGATACAAATGACGCTGTTGATATCCTACTAGTAATAGTAAATCATCTCTTTAATAGATGAAAAATGGTTTAGAAGTATGGTCAAATATGTTACTTCTACTAAAATTTTCCAACTCCTGACTTTCCTTCTGATAATTTTGATATAGCATGTGATATAACATGTAAAGCACAGAAGTGAAGAGTTTCAGAAAAAGAATTGCTGATGAATAATCTTACCAAATATATTAACACTACACGTCAATTACGGAAGGGTCTTTTCCATTGCTGGCTAAATCTGAAAAGAAAAAATTAAAATAATGAGTCGTGCGATAAATAGAATCATATCAACAACACTTATATTACAACAAATATAGTAACAATATTATTACCTTGTTCAAGCTGCTCGATTTTATCAAGATCTTCCTCAACACTACTGGGTTGTTTTAATTTTTCATTTCGAAGCCAATCTTGAAGACACACTAGAGCTTGCAATAATTTAGGAGTTAATGAACTCCTAAATGGATCAAGAAAGACGTCCTCCCGTACTAAACGCACATTCGGATGCCACACTTGAAACTGGAACAGCTAATACATCACGAGCCATCTCCGCAAGAGTAGGAAATCTAGCTGAGTTCAATTTCCACCAAAGAAGAACATCAAATTCTTTAGTGTCATCCTCAGTTTCTTCACCTAAATATTTATCTAACTCTGTTCTAGTATCAACACCTCCACTCGCACTTTTATATTTTTTTATATCTTGCATGAGTGATTCTAAAAGTCCTATATTTTGGGTGCTTGCTTGGCTGCCAGAAAGCCCGGAAGTCGAAGTGTCCAATGAAGAACAATCTGAAGATGAAGCAAGCACAACACCTTTTGAGCTGGACTTTACATACTCACTGAATAATGAAGTCATGTACTTCGTCACTTCTGCTTGTATAGTTGCCCCCGGATCTACACCAAACATCTTTACAAGTGCAAAGCCAGCTGATTCAATCTTGTAACATGGATCCAAAATACATGAGATAAAAATTATCTTGTTCATTTTCCCTGGATCACCCCAATACTTATCAAACTTTTCTTTCATATTCTTTGCCATTTCACTTAAAACTACATCTTCATTTGCTATCAATTGCTTCAAATAGACAGCAACTGCGCAGATTTCAAGAAAATGAATATTCGATGTAACATAACGTGATCCAGATATCTTCAAAGTAAGAAGATAGAAGGTTTCAAGAAACTTTGTAATTCTTTTTACATTCTCCCAATCACTACTCAAAAGTTCACCTGTAGGAATTCCAAAATCAATATAAGAATGCTCAAGATAATGTCTCAATCCAATTTCACTAGAAGCATAATGTGAAAATGCACTTTCAAATTCAACAGCCCTGCGCAACATCAAGTAGGTGGAATTCCATCTAGTTGGAACATCTAAGCATAAAGTTTTCTTAGAATTGAGTTGTTCAGCATCAAAACATTCTTGAAACCTCTTCAACCTCGCAGGAGACTGCCTAACATATCTCACCGCATGCCTAACACGTTCAATAGACACTGAAGATTCTTTTAAACCATCCTGGACCACAAGATTCATGATGTGATCCATACATCTCACGTGAAGGTGAGTACCATTCATCAAATTAGTTCCCATTTTTGTTAATTGCTTAGATAATTCTTTTACTGTCACATCATTTGAGCTTGCATTATCAACTGTGACAGTGAAGATCTTATTTATCCCCCAATCATGTAAGCACCTACCAATACCGTTTGCCATATCTTCGCTTTTATGACTAACAATAGGACAAAAATTAATTATTCTCTTATGCATATTCCATTCACTATCAATCCAATGGGCAGTGATACACATGTAATTGATTCTTTGTATAGAAGTCCAGGTATCAGTGGTAATACATACTCTTTGTTTTGTTTCTATAAAAAACCTCTTCAACTTTTGCTTTTCTTCCATTAAAAAGATCAAAACAATCCCTAGTTACAATACTACGGGAACGGATCCGAAAATAAGGTTGCGCCACTTTCATAAAGTCTCTAAAACCTTCTTTCTCAACAAAGCTAAAAGGAAGCTCATCAACTATTACCATACGACATAATGCCTTCCTACATTCTTCTTGTTCAAATTTTCAAGTAACAACAGCTACGTCACCCTGACTACCCCCCGGAGCAGATTGAAAGCCTAAATTTGATTGTTTTTTTATCAATAATAGCAGGGCGTTTAGGACACTTAAGCATATGAGAAAGAAGTGTCGACGTACCGTCTTTGGTCTTAAATACATACTTAATAAAGCAATAGTCACACTTTGCTTTTGTACTCCCTTCAGAAGTAATAATTTCTGTAAAATGATCCCACACAACAGACCTTTTTCTTCTTTTTTTGGTTATATTTGACTCCGTTGTTTGATCTTGACTTGTTGCATTTGAATTAGAAGCCCCACTTTCACCCATCATCACCTTATCACTTTGTATATTTTCAGCCATGTATGAGTCACTGCAACAACAAAAGAAAAGGAATGAGAATAAAGACATCAAGTTGTAAACTAATCGTATTTGTAAACTAATCGTATTTAGTAATATTGTATTAGCCTAGAGATCCTTTCTCTTTCATGTTGACATCAATGCAAATCCTTTTCATCATCATGTACTACAAAGTCAGATTATACCAAGAAATACAGATGAAGTAAGCATAGAATCCCATGCTCTCCATACTGAGGAGAAAAGCTACAATGATACAATTCTCTAACCTGGGAAAATCAAGTACTACTATGTTATGAACAAAATCAAAAGCAGATCATTAATTCCTAAAAGCTTGAGCATATGCCAGAGTACAAATTCATAGGTCTAACCAATTGCATTGGCTACAGAATGCTTTTTCCTTTTAATTCAGAATGAATATAAGCATCAATCGAAAAGCCAGTGCTTCTTGTACAATTGTAACAGATAATTTCTAATTATTGGCAGGTACTTGTGGAAGCTGATCAGATTGAAATTAAACAGCCTCTACAACACATCCAAGCAACTGCAATACCCAGCAAAGCCCCACCAAAAACCTGGGATGGGGTGTGGCCGAGAAGTTCTTTTAGCTTTCTTTGACTGATGGTTGAACACACAGATAAAAATGCAAAACGAAATATTCTTGACATGTGAATAACGTACTATTCAAAAAGAAAAGAGAAAAACATTATTTTCAAGAGAATAACCAAATACAATTAATTTGCACAGTACAAAACATAAGAACAGAGAAATGAAGACGAAGAAGAAAACCCTAAAATTATCAAAATCAACAACAACTTCTTCAACTACTCGAGTTGCCTCAGATTGCACTTCTACTGTAGTTGAAATTTGTGAGAAATATTCCTCTTTAAAGTCCCAGCAAAAATCAAAAAATCTTATTCATAAGTAAGAGTACCTGGATAATATGAGTACCTGGAGAGACGAGACGGCGAAAGGGAGACCGGCGGCTGGTGGAAGTCGACGACGACGAGGAGAGGACTGGTGGCCGGTGGGCGGTGGGCGATGGCTGCTGCTTTAGGCGTTAGCGCTTAGGGTTTCTCTAGAATTAGGAGTTAGGAATGGGTTAGACTTTAGAGTTTGGAGACAGAACATACGGGTTGTTTGTTTTTGTTATACTTATTCATTTTTAAGGGTTTTAGTTTTTTTATATTTAATATATATAAATAAAAATAAATTTTCTATATATATATTTATATTCTTAACGGGTTAACGGATTATCCGTTAAGAAAATTGAATAATCCGCCCCCAAACCGATAAGCCGTTAATAAAAAATATTCAATCCGTTCCCCGTCCGTTAAGCCGTTAAGCCGTTACCAGTAAGCCATTAAGCTTCGGTTCGCTTCGGTTTTCGGTTTCGGATCGGTTTTGAACACCCCTGCACGAGATGGCTTGTTATTGCGCTTGGGCCGTAAGGGGCCCTTCCTAGAGTCTGTACACCCCCAGTGAGCGCGGGTACCCATTGTGATACGAGATATAGCCCGAGGGGTTGGTATTGTTCTATGTTATTGCCCGAGGGGCTGATTCTGTTGTTATTATGCCCGAGGGGCTGGTATTGTTCCATGTGTTTGCCCGAGGGGCTGCTTCTGTTGGTATTGTGCCCGAGGGGCTGATTCTATTGATATTGTGCCCGAGGGGCGGTTCTTTACGTGCTTATCTTTTCTAGTTGCCTGTCATTTACTTGCTTAACTGTTAAAAGTTCTAATTGCTTGCATTCAATTGCTTAACTATTGAAAAGCCAATTTTGAAGAAGTTTAAACTGAGCTAAGGTGCTTAAGAGATTTCACAGCTTCATTGCTTTCTTACTGGTTTTGTACTGCTTCTATACAACATGTTGATGTACTCTTCGTGATTTCCTATCACTCAGTCTTCACTGAGTTGGAAGTACTCACTTTACTGCACCTTGTGTGCAGATTCAGGTATTCTGCAGTAGCGGTTACATATTTTCACCGTTTCACTATTTTTTACTGGCTTTCACTGCTTCTTTATAGCCTGTTGATGTGCCTTTACGCAATTTCTTATTACTCAGTCTGCATTTATTATTATTACTCACTGAGTTGGAGTACTCACTTTACTCCCTGCACCCCTGTGTACAGATTCGGGCGCTACAGGTCCTGCTAGCGAGGATTGAGAGCTGTCTAGCAGATTTCCGGAGATTCACTAGGTAGCTGCCCGGTGATTCGCAGCCTAGTGCATTCTCCCTCTACCCTATTTCCTTCTGTTTCAGTTATGTAGTATTGGGGTAGACTTTCAGACTTGTAGTATTATTTTAGATTCTCATGACTGGTGACACCCCGATGTTGGGCTATGTTTTATTCCGCAAACTGTTTTGTTACCTTATTTTGGGATTTTATTCTGTTAATGACTTAGTATTATTATTTTAATTGCTTTGANCGTCCGTTAAGCCGTTAAGCCGTTACCAGTAAGCAATTAAGCTTCGGTTCGGTTCGGTTTTCGGTTTCGGATCGGTTTTGAACACCCCTACGGGTCGCGACTTGGTTTATTAAAGGGGTCGTCTGGTTTGGGATGGGGAATTGGGCTAAGGATTATGGGTCATAATTTTGGTCCGAAATCAACTCAAAATTGGGCCATAGTTTAAATACACAAAATTTGTCAAAAAAAATTTAAAAAGATTAGTTAAAAAATAATAAAAATATTATTTATACAATAAAATTCTTGAAAATAATATATTAGCATTATAAAATGTAAAAAATTCTATGTTGATATAAACAATATAATAAATATAATATGTATAGGATGCAGGCTATTATTGCAAAAATTGTGTAAATAGCTTGAAAATACAAATGTAATTATATAAAATAAAGTAAGATTTTATAAAACATACATGTGGGTGTAAATAATAAATTTGGATGATTAAATCATCCCAAAATAGTTTGAAGGGATAATTAATAAATTTTTAAATAATTTAAATGCAAGAAAATCAATTTTAAAGCTTTAAAAATAATAGACAATTGTAAATTGGATAATAATGCAAAATAATATTTTGAAAGTATATGGAATATTTTATAAAATACGAAAGGACAAAATTGGGTATCAACAGCTGCCCCTATTTACCCGGGAATGATTAAAGAGTTGTCGGGTAAAGAAAATGATGACCAATTTTGTCTGAAATGCACGAGGATAATGTGGTTTTGAAAAAATGGGGGCCAAAACATGGTTCATGAGTTTTCTATATATCTCTGGTGTTACGGGAATCAGGCCGTGTGTAGTTTTGGATCCAGCGACAAACAAAACCGATGGAGTTGTTAGAAGAGTGATCATGTGTTTCGAAAAGGATCTCTTGTATAGGATAGTGTCGTGAGTAACGAATAATATCCGGTGGAGCTATGAATGCGAATTTGAATGTGACGGATAATCGAGATAATTGTTTGGGCGGTTATGGAACAAAGAGTAAACACTTGCCGATCATTGTTTACGTTTGAGATAAACAAAGGATGCGAACGCTGTGAACGGAAATGGGAGCAAGAATTGCTCCCATTTGTAGAACGGCTACTCCCGAGTTACCTGCAACTTAAAACATGATGTATGCGAATATATGTAGTTATTGCAGAAATTTAAACATGCTGCAAATTCCTTTCGGACTATGAATTGTTTTCGGGACGCTGAGGAAGATGTCCTTAGATCATGACGTCCTGGGCCATGAAGCATATGATATGGGATTCGCAGGCCATGAAATTATGTCCTCGAGCCATGAGGATGGTGCCTCCGGAATATGACGCGTTTGAATAATGATATGCAATTTTGAGGGATCCTCAGGCCATGGCATGATGTCTTTGGGCTATGAGGATGTTGCCTTCATACTATGACGCCTTTGGACAACGTGGCGATGTTTCATCCCATGTAATGTAAAGATGCAGCAATATCGATTCTTTGATAGAAGCAATAGGTGATGCTTAGTCATATGCGAGAACGAGACAAGGCATCACTTAGCCTTATATGCGATGAGGGCAGTGCTTGGCCCTATGTTGAGGAAGGCAACGTTTAGCCTTATGAAATAGTGGAGGCAATGCTTAGCCTCATGAAATATAATGGAGATAGTGCTTAGTCTCATGTAAGAAAAGGCAGCATTTAGCCTTATGCAATAGTGGAGGAAAAGTTTAGCCTCATGCAACGTAATGGAGATAGTGCTTAGTCTCATACGAGGAAAGGCAGCGTTTAACCTCATGCAATAGTGGAGACAATGCATAGCCTCATGTAATGTAACGGAGACAGTTCTTAGTCTCATACAAGGAAAGGTAGCGTTTAACCTTATGCAATAGTGGAGGCAACGCTTAGCCTCATGCAATGTAATGGAGACTGTGCTTAGTCTCATGTAAGGGAAGGCATTGTTTAACCTTATGCAATAGTGGAGGCAAAGTTTAGCCTCATGTAATGTAATGGAGACAGTGCTTAGTATCAGTGAGGAAAGGCAGCGTTTAGTCTTATGCAATAGTGGAGGCAATGCTTAGCCTCATGCAATGTAATGGAGATAGTGCTTAGTCTGATGCAAGGAAAGACAGCGTTTTGCCTTATGCAATAGTGGAGGCGCGCAATGCTTATCCTCATGCAATGTAATGAAGACAGTGCTTAGTCTCATGCAAGGAAAGGCAACGTTTAGCCTTATGCAATAGTGGAGGCAATGCTTAGCCTCATGTAATGTAATGAGGGTAGTGCTTAGCCCTATGCAAGAAAAGCAACGATTAAATGTGAGAGGGAAACGTGGTCCTTAGCTTGGCGCGGTTGTGCTTGGTGACTTCTTTCGGTGTGAAGATAGTGATCTTATTGTATGTATATATTTGCTGACGTGATTGTTATGTCAATTGTGCCTTCACCCAAAGAAAAATCGTGAGTTGTGGGGGGAAAGGTCGGTTCGTGTTCTCGATTCCTTTCTTTGCCTTCACTCCTGCCTTGACACCTTGTTCGAGTCACCCCGTGTAACATTTGGCTACTACAAAAAAATGCGGCTTTTCGAAAATATGCATTTATGGTAAATTATTTGTGAGAAATGCAGTCGTTCAAAATATATGATGATGCATAAAATAAATAATTTTGTTGAATCCGAGACTGTGACATGCTTTGACATGTTGCGACCTTCTCAACTCGGAATTTTGAGGACCCTCCTAAAATTCTTCCCTAGTTTAAATGCATACTTCCGGCAGTATACTTCTTGGAAATCCTTGACGTAATAAGATTAACAAAACTCGAAATCTTGCCTCTGTTTCTGACCATAGAGGGGAATGAAGATTTTATTATGTTGTGACCGAACCCATAGGGTTGCCTACATATCCCCTATTAAACGGGAATCAGGTCAAGCATAGTTAGTGTTACATCAAAAGAAAGTGCAAATATAATCTTAAACATAATATCTCTCGACGACGTATGAATTGATAGGTTTTGGCCATATTTCTCCGTCCATTTCTGCAAGTATAAGCGCTCCTCCTGTCAGCACTCGATGAACCATGTAAGGGCCTTGCCAGTTAGGCGAGAATTTTCCTTTTGCTTCGTCTTGATGCGGGAAGATCCGCTTTAACACCAATTGCCCCGGTGTGAATTTCCTTGATCTAACCTTTTTATTGAAAGCCCTTGCCATTCTATTCTTGTAGAGTTGACCGTGACACACTGTGTTCATTCACTTACCGTCAATGAGAGCAGTTGCTCATACTAGCTCTGTATCCATTCTGCGTCACTGAGTTCGGTTTCCTGTATGATTCTTAGTGAAGGAATCTCCACCTCGGCGGGTATAATGCTTTAGTACCGTAGACCAGTAGATAAGGGTTACCCCAGTTGAGTACAAATTATGGTGCGGTAATCGAGCAAAGCAAATGGTAACTTCTCATTCCATTGCTTATAGTTTTCCACCATCTTCCTTAATATCTTCTTGATGATCTTGTTGGCGCTTCCACGGCTCTATTCATTTGCGGCCTATATATAGTAGAATTCTGGTGCTTGATCTTGAATGTTTCACACATGGCTTTCATCAGATCACTGTTGAGATTGGCAGCATTGTCGGTAATGATTGACTTAAGTACTCCATATCTACAATCAATATGATCCCAAACAAAGTGTGCTATAACCTTCTTAGTCACAGCTTTATAAGAAGCGACTTCGACCTGTTTTGTGAAGTAGTCTATATTTACCAAAATGAATCCGTGTCCGTTTGAAGTAGTGGGTTCAATTGGTCCGATGATGTCCATGCCCCAAGCAGAGAAAGGCTAGGGTGAACTCGTTCCATTGAGTTCGTTGGGTGGCACCCGTATCATATCAACATGTACCTGTAATTGGTGGCACTACTGTACATATTTAATGCAGTCTTTCTCTATAGTCATCCAGAAATACCCTACCATTAATATCTTCTTGGATAGAACGAACCCGTTCATGTGAGGTCCGCAGGTTCTTGCGTGTACTTCTTCGAGAAATCTAGATGCCTCCTTGGCATCGACACATCGCAACAATTTGAAGTAAGGAGTCCTTCTATATAGAATTCCTCCGCTCTGAAAGAAATGGTTGGCCAATCTTCGAAGCGTGCACTTCTGAGTGTGTGTAGCATTTACTGGGTATTCTACTTTCTCCAGATACTCTTTGATATCGTGAAACCTTGGATTATCGAACTCTTCTTAAATATGAGCACAATAAGCTGACTGCTTATGAATCTCTATCGGGATAGGATCAATGAAATTCTTGTGGATGTTGTATCATGAAAGACAAGGTATCCAACACATATGCGAACTCGTTCTGAATCTTTAGAACGTGTTTGAATTCTATCTTTGTGAACCTCTTGATGAAATTTTGTAAACAATGCAAGTATATCAATATTTTAGTGTTCTTGGTAGCCCATTCTCCAAGTAGTTGATGTACTAGCAGATCTGAATCTCCATTTACTAGCAACTCATGTATATTCATGTCGATGGCCAATCTGAGTCCCAAGATGCAAGCCTCATATTCTTCCATATTATTGGTGCATGGGAACCTGAGCTTGGCGGACACCGGGTAATGTTGGCTGGTTTCTGATACTAAAACAGCTCCGATACCCACTCATTTGAAGTTTGCAGCTTCGTCGAAAACATACTCCAACCATCATATGTTTCAGCAATATCTTCCCCCCTACAAACGACACTTCCTCGTCGGGAAAATATGTCTTCAATGGTTCGTATTCTTCGTCTACTAGGTTCTCTGCCAGGTGATCGGCCAATGCTTGCCCCTTGACCGCCTTCTAGGTCAAATAGATGATGTCGAACTCACTTAGCAATATCTACCACTTTGCTAACTTACTCGTAGGCATGAGTTTCTGAGAGATACATTTCAAGGATCCATCCTTGATATTAGGTATGTAGTGTATGCGCAGAAGTAGTGTCTCAATTTCTGGGCTATCCATGTCAACGTACAACAGGTGCGCTCCAACAAAGAGTATCGGGCCTCATAAGGTCTGAACTTCTTACCAGATAGTATATTGCCTGCTCTTTTCTCCTGGTTTCATCATGTTTCCTCAAGACACAACCAAAGGCTCCATCCAACAAGGATAGGTATAACAGTAAAGGTCTTTCCGTCTTTGGTGAGACCAACATGGGTGGCTTAGACAAGTACTCATTGACTTTATCGAAAGCCCTTTGACATTCTTCCGTCCAGCTTGTCGTAGCATCTTTCTTCATCATTTTGATGATCGGCTCACATATCACCATTGACTGTGCTATAAAACGGCTGATGTAATTGGGGCGTTCTAGAAAATTCATCACGTCCTTCTTGTTCTTTGGCGGTGGCAAGTCCTGAATAGCTTTGATTTTTGACGGGTCTAGCTCAATGCCATGCCGGCTGACGATGAAACACAGTAATTTTCCAGCAGGGACTTCGAAAGCACATTTCGCCTGATTCAGCTTCAAACTATACTTCCCGAGTCAGTCGAAAAACTTCCCCAGGTATTCTTTGTGATCTGAACTCCTCTTAGATTTGATAATGACATCATCCACGTACACCTCTATTTCCTTGTGTATCATATCGTGGAAAAGAGTAGTCATGGCCCTCATGTAGGTAGCCTAGTGTTCTTCAAACCAAATGGCATCATTTTGTAACAATATATCCCCCATTGCATGATGAAGGATATCTTTTGGCATCCTCTTCATCCATCCAAATTTGGTGGTATCCTGCGAAGCAATACATAAAGGATTGGAGCTCATGCTTAGCGCAGTTGTCGATTAGTATGTGTGTGTGGGGCAACGGGGAATCATCCGTAGGACTTACTCTGTTCAGGTCTCGATAGTCAAGGCACACCTTGACTTTCCTAACCTTCTTCGGAACTGGTACAATATTGGCTAGCCAAGTTGGATACTCGACCACCCGAAGGACCTTGGCTTTGATTTGCTTGGTAACCTCTTCCTTTATCTTCAAACTCATTTCTGGCTTGACTTTCCAGAGTTTCTATTTTACCGGCAGACATATTGGGTTGTTAGGTAGCTTGTGAGCCACTATGGACGTGCTTAACCCAGTCATGTCATTGTAGGACCATGCAAAAATATCCTCATATTCTTTTAGAAATTTGATGTACTCTTCCTTTTCTGATGGCGATAGATGAATGTTATTGCAAGTTTCTTTGATTGTTTTAGAATCCCCTAAGTTAACTGCCTCAGTTTCTTCCAGATTGGACTTTGATTTATTCTCAAAATTCTCTACTTCTTTGACAATTTCCTCAGGTATTATATCATCTTCCAAATCTTCCGAATCACTTTCCTTATGTTGCATTGTCTCATTACATGTCACAGTCGTAGGTTCATTAGGCTATGTAATAATTATGCTGAAATGTAGAACGATAATAATAAATAAACGAAAAGCAATAATGTCTTAATAAAACTTAAAATTGTCAATAAGTACAACTTGATGTCTCGAGTAATTATTTAAAAAAACACTCAAAATGTCTTAAATGCCCAAAAATGATTTTAAAAATAATTCAAGCTAATTCTGCCAAGCTTACCCAGGTACTCGGTGAGCCCAGGATGGTGCAGCAGTCCAGTTCTTGAGAACAGCTCCTTCTCCTACTGTCTGAATGGTAAGGTCTTCCTCCTGCTCCTTTAAGATTGCACTGTAGTGCATATCTTCCTCGTCCAGAAACAACTTCCTCATACCTGCTAAAACCTCGTCTTCCTCGGATCCCAAAATCATATCACTCTAGCAGAATGTATGGTGCAGCGGTGGTATGGGTTGTTCTAATGGATAGTAATAGTCACACCATAGCGGTATCCAATCCTGATATTCTTGCACTGTATATTTATACCCGGGACCAAAGGTTGTTCCATGATATTGTGATCGTATTGGTTCCATGATCCCTTGAAGCTTTGGACCAAGACCCTTGAGTGATTCATACCCCAACCACATCAATATGCTCTCTATCTTATTGCTTCACCATCAGCCTTTCTCAATTGCGTTTACTCACTCAATGTTGTGGTATGTTTCTCCTTCCAATTTCCTCTTGTTCTCGATAGATGGCACATTCTGGTTGGTGTAGATAGGGTTACTTCCATCTCCATGAATAATCACCTCTTGATAATTCCACTCGAATTTCACAACCTGATGTAGAGTAGAAGCGACTGCCCCAGCTGCGTGTATCCCTGGTCGTCCCAATAATAGGTTTTAGGTGGCAGATATGTCTAGCACTTGGAATTCAACGTCGAACCAAGTCGGGCCCATCTACAGATCAAGGTTGATTTCTCCAATAGTAGCTCTCTAAGACCTATCCGTATCTCATGAAGTCTTATACCTGGTCTTTTTAAAGTAGTCAGCGGGCATATGTTCAGAATCGAGCCCCCGTTTATCAGATTCCTGGAAATGAACTTGTCTTCATATCACACAGTGATGTGCAATGCTTTGTTGTGATTCAACCCCTCCGGCGGTAGCTCATCTTTGTGGAAAGTAATCTTGTGGCTCTCCAGTATTTGTCATACCATATTAGCCATGTCCCCACTAGTGATACCGGTAGGTACAAAAGCTTCACTTAATACCTTCATCAAAGCATTTTTATGTGCGTTTGAATTTTGCAATAGCGATAAGATGGATATCCAGGCGGGAGTCTTGTTCAGGTGATCAACAATAGAGTATTCCCTTTCCTCTACCTTTCTCACCTGTCTCTATGATAGGTGGCTTAGATGTGGTCTTTTTGCTTGTTCCTCTAAGATTCTCGGGTGTATAAACTCTGCCAGTTCTGGTCATTCCTTGCGCAACACCTGTCTATTCCATCTTGGCTTTTACTTTTCTTCTTACCTTCGCCACATAATCCCATGGGACAATATCAGAGTTATAAGATGGTGTTGGAGCTACCATCAGAGTGAAAGGTGTAGCTACCTCGACCTCAAACGGTGCCTGGGTTTGCTCCACAATCGATGAGAGGGTGACAGGAGATGTTTTGGGAGCATCCCCCTCTCGAATAAGTCCAATGGATCCTTCCTGATCCTATTCTTCATCAATTTCTATCACATTCACTCCCCAGCCCCTATGATCAGGAATAGGGTTATTGCGAACATTCAGCATGGACTCTTTTGCTTGTATAACTTTTGTGTCAACCAACGTTTGGATCTTGTCCTTCAACATGCGACATTCCACAATGGTATGACCCTCATGCCTAAATGGTGGGCACCAGTTTTGTTGGGGTTAACCCACTGGGAAGGGTTTTCAACAGCAACATCAGGTATAGGGGTGACGTCACCAGCGACCTTTAGTCTCTCATACAGTTGGGCTATGGGTTCAGCGATAAGGGTGTATTGTCTGGGAGCTCTGTGGTCAAAGTTTTGTTGTGGCTTTGGGTAGTTTTGGCGGGCGGGAGGAGGTGAATGGTAATATGAAGGTTGGATGTTTTAGGTATGGTAGGTACTGGCAGGGTATTTGTATTTTGGAGGTGAAGGTTGATATGTGGGTAGAGGTGTTTGGTATGTAAGGGGAGACTTATGTCCTTGGGATACCATCATGGCACCACTTCTTTCTTCTTCGAGATACCTCCTGATTGTAAGGCTTTGTTAGTGCCTTGTAGTGCCTCAAAATTGGTCACCATACTGCTCTTTATCCCTCCTTATATCCTCTCTCCCAGATTGATGATGTCGGAGAACTTGTGATTCTCTATAACCATCAGTTTTCGTAATATTGTGGATCCTGAGATCTGACGAAGAACTTATTCATTTGTTCTTCTTCAAGTGGTGGCCTCACCTATGTTGCCTCTGATCTCCAACGAGTAGCATACTCATGGAAGTTTTCTGTTAGCTTCTTTTTGAGGTTCTGGATATAGAAAACATCTGGCGCATTCTCTGTGTTGAACCTGAACTTATCCATGAAATCGGATACCATGATTACCTAGTTTTCTCACTTCTTCGGATTCTAGCTAATATACCAAGATAAGTCATCTCCTGTAAGACTTCGCATGAAAAATTTCATACGGATTTGCAAATTCTTGCCCACTTCTACAAGATTGTCACAGTAGGTTCTCAAATGCACCTTAGGATCACCGGTGCCATCAAACATCTCAAACTTAGGAGGTTTGTAACCCTCCGGTAGTTCTACATCTGGCTGGATACATCTTTGTAGTTCATACCTTCATTGCCCTTCCCGCTTAAACACTTTGGACTTTCCCTTTCAGTTTCTTTAGCTCCTCCACCATGTTTCGGATGAGCAGATATTTCTCAGTCGGTTCAACTTTGTATAGGGTTTGTTGCAGGGTATAGGGTAAGGTTTCCACATATATCGAGTTGCCCTGGTGTGTTCCTGGAACTTGGGGTATATGGGTGATCATTGATCGAGGTTTGAGGTAGATGGGGGGGGGGGGGTAAGTTGTGGTGCATTTTGAGGAGTGTGATAAGTGGTGGTTCATGGATACTAGGTTGGATGATGGTGGTGTTGTTGAGGTGTTTTTACTGGTGGCGGGTTAATGTTTTAAGGGGCTGCGGGATTGTGATATTGGTGCATTGTGGGAGGATTTTGTGGTGCTATGGGTGGTGAATTTGGGGTTTGGGTTTTCTGCGGTGGTATTTGATTCTGGGTGGTGGTATTCTGATGGTTAATGTCAGGAACATTTAGGGTAAGAGAGAGTCTTGCGTGATTTTAGACCTGCTCAAGCTCGCCTTGTAGATCCAAGATTTTCAGTTCCAACCGTAGGACCAACTCATTCTGTCCTAGAGTACTTCTTTCGTCAAAGGTTTCAACACTCTCTGCCATGGTAACATTGTCTTTTCGATTACCACTTAGATCATCCATATTCCCTTTGCCTTTGCCTTTGCTTTTTGGGTCGTCAGATGGAGGAGGAGGTGGAGGAACTCTGGATCTAGTGTGGTATGCTTATGATGCAAGAATGCACGAACCAACCTTTGGGAATAAGAGTAATCAAAAGAAAGAAAAACAAAAGGTAACCAAGTCAGTGAGTCGAATTGAAAGAATGTTTGCAATATTTAAGCAGATATCACGTAAGGTCATGCAATAATTTGCATCCTAATTTTGGAACCTCATTGAGCCTGAGGTAGGCCTAAGCGACACACAGACTTGGAGAAAATTCATGCCGACATTGCCTCATTCGATTAATGGGAAAATAAGAAAAATCAATCTTTCACTAAATCGAAATAATAATTATAAAGTCACTCATGACATTAAGCCTTATTATAATCTAGAAAGCAGTAAAGAATATTATTTCCTAGTTTACTTGGTCTTCGAAGGACCTTCTCCATGCTTGGCTCTTTTGACTCCACCAATCATATTTCCCAGATCGCGCATGTCAAGTAACAAGTAAGCCATTGCCAGCTTCCCTCCTTCATCATAGTCCATGCCTTGACAATCCCAAAGCCTGTTTCTCATCTTCCCCTCTAGCTCCATCAATCCTTGCTCTAGAAGCTCTAACTTCTCTATCGAGTTATTTGCAATCTCCTTCTATTCCCTAATCGCCTCCATATCCACCTTATGCCGTCCTAGATGCTTAGCTTCAGATTTGAACACTCTTTTACGTAGCCTCTTATACTTCACCTATGCCTCAGCCACCTCATCTATGATATTATCTTTTAGATTGACCCCTGGTTAGATGTCCCCGACTATTTCGTCTTCTAACCATGAGAGATAGTAGTACATATGACCGGTGTGATATCTGTTTGGCTCATTAGTCTCTCCCTCCACGATGATTTTTTGATTCCACATGTGTTGGGCTTCAAACTTGAATAGGATGACATCTCCTTTGAAATATGGTTTATACCGAACCATGTTGGAAACCCGAGGTATGACTTGTTTCCTCCCAGCTTTCCTCATTACCCTTATAGGAGTTGGAAACCCGAAGTGTGAATCCTTCCCCCTTGCATTGGAAATAGGGGTGGGCATAATACCGGCCGAACCAAAAAAATCGACCGAACCATAAATTTTGGTTTTTCGGTGTCGGTTTATTTGGTTAATCGGTCGGTGTGCGGTTTATAGATTAATAATTTCGATATTCGGTGCGGTTAACGGTTTTGGTGTTTCGATTTTCGGTTAAACCGAAAAATCAAAGTTTTGGGTGTGAGACTTATAAAAATAGGTTTGAACATATGGGCTCAACACCTGGCCACCAACTTTTTAGCCTAATTTAGTAATTTACCCAATAGACCAATACCCATCTGAAATCCAATTTACCCAATACCCATCTGAAACCCAATTTACCAAATACCAGTAACTAAGCCTATTGACTTACGTTACTTCCCTAATTCCCTTCCTTAGAAATTAGAAATTGTTTCTATTTAGGGTTCTTGACTTCTTGAGTCCTTCCTCCTTTGTGCCGATTGCTGTGAGCCAGTGACGCCTTCTTCCTCTGTCGCCGCTCGTTGCTAATCCTTCTTGCTCAGGTTAGTGGTTACCTCCTTCTTCTGAGTTCCTTTTTAGTTTTCCCTTGTCTCTCCTCCTACTGGTTTCTTTCAACTTTCGGTTTTTCTGCTCTTGTTTATAGTATATATGCACGTTTGCCTCTTACTTTTAGGTCTCTTTCGAGTTAAATTTTTTAAAAAGAAGTGATAATTGTATCCTTTGTTTTTTGCCTTTGTTTTTGAATTTGTTCCTTTATTCTTTTGTTTTTTTTTTTGCCTCTGTGCCGACTTGATTTTATGTGAGTTGCGACATGCTAGATTTATATTGTATACCAGTTTGCATTTTTAATTCTATTTTCATTTGATTTTCTATAGATGGCAGAAGTTAAAAGTAGAGTAAGTGAGGTGGGTTCATCTGAAAGCGAACCTACTTCTTCACCTAGAAATTCAGTTGAATCTAGTCAAGGCCCAAAAAAAAGAGTATCCGAACAATGTAGATCAACTGCTTGGGATCATTTTGAAAAGTTTAAAAATGATAATAGAGGTGATAGAGCAAAGTGTAAACATTATGGTCGTGATTATAAGGCTAATTCATGATTGAATGGAACAACATCATTGAATACTCATTTAAAGAAGTGTCCAAAAATACCACGAAAAGTTGGTAATACTCAAACACAATTGCGTTTTACATAATGATGGGTAAATTAATGGTAGGGTGCTTTGAAAACCTGATCAAGAACTAGTTAGGAGGGCTTTAGTTGAGATGGTAATTACGGAGGAATTACCTTTTAGATTTATTGAAAAGAAAGGCTTTAAGAAGTTTATGAGCATAGACCAATCTCTATTTAATGTTCCTTCTCGTAGGACAATTGCAAGGGATTGTTTTCAAGTTTACAGTGAAGAGAGGCTTAAACTAATAAAAATTTCAGAGAAGTAACACCAAAAATTTGTCTTACCACAGACATATGGACTTCGTTACAAAGAATTAACTATATGTGTTTGACGGGTCATTTTATTGATAGAGATTGGGTGTTGCATAAAACAATACTAATTTTTTTCCCTATATCTAGTCATAAGTGTGACAAAATGGCAAAATTTATTGGTAATTATTTGCTTGAATGGAAATTGGATAAGGTATTCACTGTTACTGTTGATAATGCTTCTTCGAATGATGTCACGGTCAAAGAATTATCTAAACAACTAGATATGTGGAAAATTAATTCGATGGTAAGCATCTTCATGTGAGATGCATGACTCGCATACTTAATCTAATTGTGCAAGATGGTTTGAAGGAAATTGATATTTCTGTATAACGTGTTAGACAAGCTGTGAGGTATGTGAGATCATCTCCGTAAAGGACCTTAAAATTTAGGGAATGTTGTGCACATTAAGAGGTAGAATGTAGCAAAACATTGTGTTTGGATGTTCCTACTAGGTGGAATTCCACCTACTTGATGTTCGAAATGGCACAAAACTTTGAGAAGGCCTTTGACAAGCTTCATCTTTTAGATGATGGATTTTCTACTCATATTTGTACGCATGTTTGTGAGGATGGGAATGTTGTAGGTCCATTTGTATGTGATGATTGGGTGAATGTGAGAAACGTGATAAAGTTTCTTGAAAGATTTCATGGGCTCACAAAAAAAGTTTCAGGTTAACGTTATGTCACTTCTAATTGTCATTTTGAGGATATATGTGAGCTTGATAATCATTTGAAAGCTTGTTTAGCTAGTGATGATACTAATTTGAGTAAAACGGCAGGGAAGATGAAAGAAAAGTTTAAAAAATATAGGGGTGAACCTGAAAAGATGAATAAAATGATATTCATTGCTTCTGGATTAGATCCTCATAACAAATTAGAGTATGTTGGTTTTGCACTTGAGGAAATGTTCGGGGAGGAACCAGTGAAGAAATTAACTGCCAAAGTCGATGCTTATTTGAATTCTTTGTTTAGGGAGTATCAAAAAGAATATTCAAAAGGATGTTATCTTCAATCATGTCCATCTGAATCTACTTCATCTGATACATCTGTCATCTAGTGGGAATGTGAGAACAAAGCAATTGTTGAAAAGGCAAAAGGAAGACTTTGGAAGTGGAGGTGCTAAATCTGAGTTGAAAAGATATATTGGTGAAGGACAAGAGCCATTGTCTGATGATTCTAATGACTTTAAAATCTTAGATTGGTGGAAAATGATGTGCCAAGATTTCCTATTCTATCTAAACTAGCTTGTGATGTATTGACCATTCCAATTTCTAGTATTGCATTGGAATGTGCATTTAGAACCGGTGGCCGCATTCTTGATTCATTTAGGAGTTCATTGACTCCTCGTTTGGTGCAAAGTCTTATTTGTGTTCAAGATTGGTTTAGATGTGAGGGTACTCCTATTAATGTTGAAGAGGATTTGGAGTTTCTTGAGCAAATTGAACTTGGTAAGATTTTGCGTTTTATGAGTGTTTTAGTGAAAATTAGTTTTATTTGGTTAAATGGAAAATTTTCATTTAACCAAGTATCAATCTGTACATATGACTCAGTTTGACTCATGAGTTAATTCTCAAGTGAATCAGGACTATGGCAACTATTGAACTAACTTTAGATCACTAAAAGTATACAACACTATAACAACTCGAATCTCTGTAGGGTAACTATTCAAACAATCTAATTGACTCTTCCATCTACAAAATTTTTGACCATATATGTGCAATTGTTATATGATTTCTCGAATCAGCTTCTCTTCACCCTTTTTTTTGTTGTCTGAACCTTCTTCCATTTCTTTCGGACCATATATGATAAAACATTGGTGCAAACAGGAACCCAATGTTGCTTGCTCTTGGTCTCTTGTTGCTGGTTTTCTTTGTTGTCCAGGCAACTTCCTCCTCCCAGCTTTTGACTTGCCTCTGTTCTGCTATCCAATGTAGTAGTGTGCTCCATATTGAGCTAGAGTAGGGGCAAGCAAAGAAGAGATGAGCTAGTGATTCCACTTCATTAGAATTACATAAGACACATTCTTGCAGAACTCTTATACCCGATTTCATCAATCTGTCAACTGTTGAAAACCTCTCATGGACAGCTAGCCAAAGGATAAAATGGTGCCTAGGTAGGATGTGTTTGTTCAGCACCAAACCTCGCCAAGATACCTTATAGAACTGGGGGATAAAGAACTGGTAGGCCTTTTTGATGATGAACTTCCCCTTGTCTTCAAACTCCTCAATATCCACCATATTATTTCCAGCATTTGTTAGCCAATCTCTTGCTCCAAATATTTTCCTGACTACTCAACATGCTTGTGCTGGCGTGGCCATACTCTTCAGGTCTTTTCCCTTTATGTAGATTGCATGAATCCATTGCACCCAGAGTTTGTCCTTCTTTTTATCGATTGCCCAAAGGAGCTTGCATATTGCAGCTTTGTTCCATGTAAAGAAATCTAAGATACTCAGTCCTCCTGTAGTTTTAGGCATACATAGAGTACTCCAGGCTACTAATGCTTTTCTGGAAAATTCATTGCTTCATGTCCAAATAAATCTCGTACACACAGTTGTTACCACTCTGAGAATCTTTTTTGGAAGCAGGAATACTTGCGCCCAATAAGTCTGCATTTCGAAAAGAATACTTTTTATTAGCTGGGCTCTTCCACTGTAGGATAGAAGCTTTGTAGTCCAACACTTTATTCTGGCAATGATCTTTTCCACCAGTGGAATACATTGAGCCACTGACAGTTTTCTAGATGATAATGGAACTCCCAGATACTTGAATGGATCTCCCCTATGGAAAAGTGCATGTCTTGTATGATTTGAGTTTTGAATTCAGGGGATACACCAGTAACATAGAAGGAACTTTTCTCCAAATTTTCTCTTAGCCAAGAAACAGTAGAGAAGTGCTGGAAAGCTTGCAACATCAATTGTATGGATCACTCTTTTTGCTCTACAACACGTTAGTAAGTCATCAACAAAACATATGTGTACCAACTCTTTACGTGCACACCTAGGATGGTAATTGGAATCTGGATTATGCCTAAGTTGTTTAAGAGACCTGTTTAGGTACTCCATAGCCAAAACAAACAAGTATGGAGACATAGGGTCTCCTTGCCTTAAGCCCTTCTTAGCTTGGAATATTGGAATCAGACCACCATTTATCAATGAGTAACTAACTGTAGAGACACATGTCATAATAAGTTCCACCACTCTAAATTGAATGCTATACTCCAGCAACACCATCTTCAAAAAACCCCAATTCACTGAGTTATAGGCTTTCCTTATATCTACTTTAACCATACATCTGGGAGACACACCTTTATGTAAATATCCTTTCACTAATTCATCAGCAACAATAATATTATCAAGTATATTCCTCCCCTCAATAAATGAAGATTGGGTTGGTCCCACCAATAATCAACTACCTTTTTCAATCTACCAGTCAGCACCTTTGTTATCAGTTTGTATATGGTGGAGCAACATGCAATAGGCATGTAATCCTTTACCTAAGTAGGATTAGCAACCTTGGGAACTAGAGCGATGGTGGTACAATTTACTTATTTTAGCAGCTTGCCATTTTCAAAGAACTGCAGTATTGCATTTATAAAATTCCCACCTAAAATCTCCCAGTACACTTTGAAGAATTCTGCAGGGTAGCCATCTATACCTAGAGCTTTGTCATTTGGAATTTCTTTTAGTGCTTGTAGGACTTCTTCCCTAGTATCTGGTTGTAACAATTCCTGCTGTTGTGCCAGTGATAGACAAGGTCCATCTCTGACAATATTGAGATCAATACAAGGCATGACCTGGTCTGTCTCCCCAAGTAAGTGCTTGAAGAAAGATATAAATTCCTGTTGCACCATTGTTGGTTCAGATAACTGTATGCCATGTTCATTGTATATTGATGATATCCTATTTCTCACTTATCTTTCTTTGAGGTAGGCATGGAAATATTTAGTGTTTGAGTCTCCATAAGCAATCTATGTAGCTCTAGATTTCTGCCTTAGAATCTTCTCTTGTATCAACTCCCATTTTCCAATTGTATGGCTACCTCTCTTTCCTCATTGATCAGTTGACTGTTGAATAGATCTTGAGATAGCTCCTCCTTGATACTATGAGTTTTTTGTTGCAATCCCCTAATCTTCTCTTCTATAGTAGACAACTCTTTATTCATGTTATTGGCTATAACCTCTAATAATTTCAGCTTCCTCCAGATAACATACATGCTACAACCAGTGATTCGTTGCAGCCAACACTCTTTCATAGCCTCTTTGAATGCATCTTTGCTAATTAGAAAATTTAGTAATCTAAATGACTTTTTCAGCTTATGTCTAGAGACCCCAGTTTTTATTGTAATAGGGGTATGATCAGAGCATCCAGGATTGTGGTAAATTGCTTCCAGGCTCCCATAATATTGAAACCATTTGTCATTTCCAAAGCGCAGTCTATATGACTATAGATCCTGTCAGGTGCATCTCTTTTGTTACTCTGGGAATATTGCCATTCTCTTATAGTTATTTGACCCAGCCCAACATCTGTAACACAACTCTAAAAATTAATAGTTTCAGTGAGGTGCACAGGTATCCCATTAATTCTGTCATCGACATACAGTACAATGTTGAAATCACAAGAACAACCCACGGATCATCCATATATTTACCAATGAGACTCAAAGTATCCCATAAAGTCTTTTTGGCAGCAATTGTATTGAAACCATAGACAAATGAGATCTTGCATTTAAACTGAGAACTTTTATCTTGAACTTGGCAGTGGACTAGTTGTGCTGTGGACTCCAGTATAGTGACTGTTACCTCCCTCTGTTTCCATCCTACCCATATTCTACCATTTGGGGCTTGAGAATAATCTGTACATAACTACCATTCAGTACCAAGTCTGCTGATAACTTTCTTAACATTATTTGCTTTAACTTTTATTTCTAGAAAACCTATCATATCAACTTTATTTTCAGGAAAAAAGTTTTTTAGTCTTTTGCTTGAAGGTCTTGTTTAGCCTTTGATATTCCAAGAGCTGAAAATCATATTGGGGATTTTGCAATAGGAACATCCCTCTTCAAACTTCTTTTATTATCTTTCTGTGTTCCTTGTACTCTTCTACTTGCAGGCTCACCAATTTTAAGACTTAGATTGGCATAAGGATTGCAATCATACTCCTCATCTGAGTCTTCACATTGTATTGGAATAATGCCAATATTTTGGTACACTACCATTTGCTTCCCACTTAGTTGCACATGTGAGGGTGCCGTATAGGTCTCCTTCTATTGTGGAATCATTCGTAGTGTAGTTACCTCTGTATGCTGGGCGACAGGCGGAGTAACGACCTCTGTAAGTGCTGCTGCTTTAACTTGCCATTCTTGTCTGCTTTGTTTCCCTCTAATAGGGCTTTTCTTTTGAGGTGCTTTCCCATCCTTTTGTTGCATTTTAGCAGGGCAACTTCCAGCCTTATGTCCAAGTTGTAAGCAATCGTCACAAAGTATGGGCCTCCATTCATAGTCAATTTTCTATTCCCAGATACTACCATCCGCTCTTTCAATGTTCATATAGTCTAGGAGAGGTTGGGCAATATCTATTTCTATCAACATTCTAGCATAGGAAACTCCGTCTCCTTTAGGTGTTAGACTATCAGTACAAATAGGTTTATACAAAGAACTTGCTATCCTTCCTAGATTTTCCTCAGACCAGTAAAAAAGTGGTAGGCCTAGGAAGCACACCCATATTGGTAGTACTCTTAGAGGCTCCTTCTTTAGCTGAAAATTAGCTTCCCACTGCTTTAGAATCATTGGCCTATTTTGAAAGGTATAGGGTCCATTTTGTAGAATTGCATTTTTGTCCTCTTCAGATTCAAAGTGAAATATGAAGTACCCATTATCATGCAAAAAGACCCTGGGAGTTGAGACGAAATGCCAAATCCCATAAACAAATTGACGCATCTCATTGAACGTTGGATAACCTCCTATAACATACCCAACAAGCATAATTCCTCTTCTGCTTCTGACATTCTATCTCATGGTGATTAATTGCACTATTTTAACTCCATCTTTGAGAACAGATGGGTAAAATTTGAGTTTTATACCTTGGTTATGCATCCTGTTGTTTTTGACAGCTTCTGCCATTGTTGGTCTTAGCTGGTTTAGTCTCTCAAAGTTCAATTTCTGAGCGGGCTGTGAATCTTCCTCCTCCTTATGCACAGGCTGCTTGTCTTCCATTTGTGACTGTTTTAAGCTCGACTCTCCCGGAATCCAGCTGGCCAATTGGATTGGGATTAGGGCTTGGGACTTCCCCTATTTCAGTAATGATTTTCCTACTTTTCTCGTTGCCATTATCGTTGCTTGTGCTCAATTGCAGTGTCGTCTCGTATGGGTTGGCTTTAGGGCTTTTTTGGGTTTTATCGATCAGACGATTTTGTGCATCCAGATCTTCCTTCACATATTTGGGACTGATAGTGGTAGGAGCTGTTAGTCACTCTGGTTCGGTATGCGTAGAAGTAGAAGCTTGAGGAGCCTTCCGTTTCCGGCGAGGCATGGTGGTGGTGGCGTGCACGTTAGCAAGACGGGTCTAACGTGCACTTTGGGACTTTGTCTCACCTCTCTCTAGCTATTCTGTAGTGAAAATTAGTTTACTTTGTAAGTTTAAATGACACACTTTACCAAATTATATTTCGATATGTCAAAGAGCGGAAGAGAAACTTGCATTGTTGAAAGAGATACTAGCATTGTTGATTCATAGTTCGACCAAATGGTAAGTTTAAAGATTTGCTTGTTTTATGATATCCTTTTGTTATTTATAATAGAAAAATATTTTATTTAACTTGTGATTTTTTCTTATTTTGTAGGTTCAACTATGCCTCGTGGTCCTAAAGCTAGATCGGCTATTTGGGAATATTTTGAGCTAGTTGAAGAAAATGAAGAAGCCTGCAAAGAAAAGTGCGTTCATTGTGGACGAGTTTATAATTGTCATCCAAAGTATTATGGCACTTTTGGCTTAGTGAAGCATATTAAGAAGTATCTCATGCCTCGTCTAGTGATTCGTATTTAAGACTTTAAGTATCCTTTTCTAGACTTACTTTGTGATTTGTGGGATGTGACTAGTTTGCCATTGTTTTGTTGTTTGGTGATGGTATTTCTAGACTTGTTTTGGCTTGAATTCTACAGGATCCTGTATTGAACTAAAATAGTGTCAAGGATCTTGTATTGAACTAAAATAGTATTTTTCCCTTATCTGCTTGTGTTTCTACTTATATGTGATTGGCTTCTTTTAGTTTAACATTAATTTATGCTTTTTTGGCAGAATTACAATTCATGAGAAATCTATTCTGATGCCTCTTCTCCCAGCAAGCTTCTTGGCGATAAATGAGCCTCTTGTTTTTCACTAGCTAATGTATTTTGCCTTGCTCTCTATGTTCCCTCTTCTAAGGCATGATGAACTGATTCTTCCATATATTGCTTTATATGGTCTCTTCGTCCTCCTGTACAACGCACTTGTACAAAGAAAAGACACAAGGGAGACCCGCTCTCGTTTTACAACTTTAAAATATTTTCTCATCGCCTGCTCTATTCTTCTGCATATTGTTTACTTGATGGTAACTCCACCAAGAAAGTACCCAAAACTGCTAACTAGAAACAGTGAAATAATTTTCTAACATTAAAGATCCGTAGTCTACATTAGATATAAAAATCTTGAACTATTAATAACCGAAAAACTAAACCGGAAATAACTGAACTGAACTTTGAAAAAACTACACCGAACCATAAATACTTTGGTTTGGTTTGGTTATTAATATTACAAAACAAAAAATTGATAAACCGAACCGTTCATACTAACTAGCGAACCGACCGATTCCCACCCCTAATTGGAAAGATCACAAACCTAAGAAACAGACTATGAAGACATAGACCTGGCGGTGTACCCATCCCAAAGAAGTAATGTCTAGCTCCTCATGATGCATGCAATATATTTTTCTATGCCCATACGGCTCATAGAGAAATTCAAAGTGGATGTATGATTTCTTTAGGCAAACCAATTCGTCGTTCTTCTTAAAACCCAGCATCTTCAAAAAACCGCGTGGGGTGCAATTTTCTAGTACCAGTATACCCGGACTATCCCAAGGTAACTTCATGAAACCCCTTATATCTTCCAAGAGAGGAGTCATTTCTATATTGCCAAATCGGAAAACAACTCTCTTTTCATCCCAGAACATGGTGGCTGCCTCAATTTGTTCCCTGTTGGGTCAAATATGCAGCGAAGATGGAAAGCTACCCAGTACTCTCCTCACATGATTTCTGTCACATGGTGCAAGGTTGTTCAACCGGTCAATTAGCAGAGGCAGGATATTCTGGACTATACCAAACTAGGTGATAAGGTTACAAGTACTTTGGTCATAAGTACTTTTTTTTATGTTTTGATGATCTAACAAACTTACTATCCAGAACAAGATAAGGAACGTGTTACACATTTACAAGACTTTAAGATCACAAGGTTCCAGGTTGGGATTCAGCGTGGGTTATGATTCAACTCTTTAGAGTGGAAGGAACAGCTGAGGGAACAGGTCCCTACCAGTTCCCGAGGAGGTTGTACGAAGTCAACTCTCCAGTTGGAAAGTTGCTGCCTGCATACGCTACAGTGCAGGAACAATGCAACAGTCAACTTTCCAGGGAAGACTTTTTAGCTACCTTGCTTACATCATTGTAAGTGATGTCAGACACGTATATATACAATCAAGGAAGGTAAAGCGTACTCACTTGAACATTTTAGAAGCTCATTCACGTGACTATCCAGCAAGAAAGTTTCAAGTGCTTCTAGAACAAAGAACAAATCAACTACAGACCAGTTCCCACATCAAGTCATTATATGTCCTTAGTTGAGTTGTAACTTTGTAAAAGTCTTCAGTAGTAATTCCTATCTAGCTTGTCTAGAAGCATTCTATAGGAACCCTTTTGTAAACCTTAAACCTGTGTGTTTGAGTCTTGACTAGAGTTAGTCATGTTGTAAAGTCTTTGTAATAGAGTTATTACAAAGTGGCTTGTAATACAGCATTACAAGTTAGTAAAGGATTAGGAGGTTAATTCCTAGGTTGCGTAGGTTGTAATCTAAAATTTGCTCAGTAGTGCAGTTGAAATTCTACAAGGGTAGGTCGTGGTTTTTAATCCCGTTTGTTACATCCCGCATTTTCGTACGATAAAGTTTCGTCGTAAATTAATCGACGTAAGTTCGGCAATGAGATTATTTGTGTGATTATAAGTATTGTACTATTTCAAACAAGTGATAAGTAAATTCGCGAAGGTGAGAGGGTGAGCGAATCAAAGAAATGAATTTCGTCGAAATTTGACATTTTGGGGTAAAATACAGTCTAAGCTATAATACCCCGTATTTATGGACTAATGCCATTCAAGGTACCACATGGCCATGATAGTGAGGTGTATAAAGTGTGTCAAAAGTAAGTAATATTTTAAGTAATTTGAGATAATTCTTAATTATGTGGATAATTGGGTAATTATGGATTTTCAAGTGGAAGATTAACTTGTAAATGAAATTATGTGGAAAATTATTTGGATAATTGTTAGGGGGGGGAGGGGGACAAACCCACGGGTGGTTTATGTGGACTTGGCAGCAAGCTAAAGTTAATTTGATGACACTTGAATTATGATGGAGAGGTGTTACACTTACGTTGATTTGGTGGCTTAGTCATTAGATGTGGGGCCCACACCATATTAAGCATAAAAAACCTCTCTATTTTAAAGAGAGGTGCTTATGTCCATTTGATAAGAAACGGATATTCACCAAGAACTCAGGCAAAAAATATGGTATCATCTTATCAACGTGAAGTGGCTTCAATCTATCATACAAAGACTGCGTAATGTAAAGGCAACCGGATTTTGCGATTCTAAGGGAGTACGGTGCAATCTTTCTCAAGGAATATCATACGGATTTTCCCTACTTCGATCCGCCGTTACATATTTTGTCGCAATCAACGTGTATTGGAGGGATTGCCAAGAGAATCGATTCATGTATGTTAAGGCTATCCCTTCTTTATTTTTGGCATGATCTATAAGACACGAATGAAACGAGCAAATGCACAACTTCCAAAAATGACTCTATCCATAGAAATACTAGAAATGCTTATGTTCTTGATTCCCCATGTGTCATATTATTCTATCATCTGTTCATGGGTCTCAAAAATACGTAAGTTGGTAAAGTTTATTTCATGATATTAATCAGAGGGATAATGGTCTTATGACGTACCGAGAGATTTTATTAACGTATTTCATATGCATTTCATGCATTTATATATGTATATTGACCCATGACCAGCGTGTATATATATATATATATATATATATATATATATATATATATATATACATATATATATGGGATATGGGAACGGTTATGGCGTTATATACGCACCACCACCTGATCAGCTGGTATATGTTGATGATTTTGCCCACCGTGGCCGAGATGATATAATAGGATGCCCTTAGAGGCCTGATGATGTTATGAAACATGCACCTATGTGTTGATACCCAATTTTTCCCTAGTAATTTTATACTCAAAATACTTCCAAAATAGCATATATGTGCATATATAAGCACACCCAAGAGTTCTGGCATTTTTAATGATTTTTAAGCCAATTCATTTTCTATTTTAATACAACAAAATCCAATAATTATTTCCAAAATTATCATTTTGGCGAATAATTCATTTTTATTCTCACATTTGCACCAAAATATAATTAAGGTAATTTTTGCATATTTTTACAAATTTATTTGATATTTTTAAAGCTAAATTGCATATAATTGCAACTATAGCCTGTTTTGTGAGTAATAGCATTTTGTAATTACAAAATTAGTTCCAGTATTTTTAAGTTAATATTTATGTAACATTTGTTTACTCAGTATTTTTAATTTATTTTTAAAAAACCATCATCGTTATTTTTTTAAAATAAAACGGGGGAAAAGTGGCTATTTAATATATGGCCTCAATTTCATTTCAATTACAGCCCAATTTGCACCCCAATTCAAACCAATCCCACCCCAAATCAATTTAAATCCGATTACTTGATCCAATCGCCCAAACCCGCACGTTTTCTTTTTAAAATCTGAGCCATTGATCATTTTGAATAACGACCCAGATCTCTTCTTTCCTTTTTAATTCCAAACGACCCCTAAACCCTACCCCATTCTTTCAGAAGCGCCGCCTCTAACTCCTCTCTTCTCTCAAATGCTCTCGAGCTCTCTCGAAACCCTAATCGCTCTCTGCCACCTCCAACCCCAAATCCACCAGAATCTATGGCTGTGCTAACTAGGGACGACCTATTCTCACCCCCTACTGCTCTCACGTGCTTGATACCTGAAGGTTCGAGGCCAGACCTCGAAGGTCCTCGCTCGGACCTTCATCGATTCGAAGATCCCGGCCATCTACGGCTTTGCTTCAGTGGCTCTTGGTCTTTTGAGCCTGATTGTGATATTCTCTAGCTTAGATCGTGACTTTTCCAGGCTTTCTCGCTTCTAGGTTTCTTCTGAAACCCTAGCCTTTCGAGGTTCTCCTGATTCCTCCAGATCTGTTCTAGATCTATGTTTATTTTAAGGTTTTCAAACGATTTCTCAAAGTTTCTTTCAAAAGTTTGCTTTCAAACCTTTCATCTTCTCCGATTTAGGGTTTGTCTGATTTTACATGCTCTACTGTGATTCTTATGTGTTTTCTTCTGTTGTTTTTTCTTCTATCTCGCTCTTATGACTTCCCCCTACTATATTTTGCACGATTTTTCTTTTATTATGTTTTCATGAAGTTTTCTGGGAAATACATGTTTAAGGTCTCAGTCTCTTTGAGTTTTGTGAACTTATTTCGTTAGTATTCTTTTGCCTGACTTGCTTGTTTTCGTCTCTAGACTCGATTAATGGTAAAAACCCTAGAATTTGGGGGTTTCTTTCGAGTTTGAGGCCACTTGTTACGTGCTTTGTGTGCTTCTCATCTCTAAACTTGCTTGGTTTCAAAACCCTACTCTCTGAGTTCCTGAAGTTGTTTCGTCTTTGTTTCAACTTTGTTTCTCCATGTGGTTCTGACTTTTTGCCAAAATCTATGAGACCCTGTTTACTTGACTCTTTAGCATGCTTCTGATTAGCCTATACGACTATCATGTTTCGCTAGCATTATTGTTTCTCTTTGTCATGATTTAACCTCAGACGCCCGATGTTGTGCATTCTTTATATACACTGGTTGTCCCTCTAGAATTTTGGGACTGATTTCAGACTTCCTTGTGTAAGCATGATTGATTCTTTCCTTGTTTTATTTGAAAACTCTCTTTAACCTTTCGATTCCCTTATTTCTGACTTGGTTCATTAGTGATTTTGAATCCCTGATTCCCTGATTTACTATGTACTAATTGATTTGCTTTGTTTTTGCCTTCTTTACTTAACCGTGTGTTTCAAATTTTCTTTCCTTAATTAAAACCCCTATGTATTTACCCCTTATTTGTATGCTATGCACAATATGTTTACTTGATCTCCTTCCTTAAATAATTTCTGCCCTTTACCGTTCAAATTTGAACTCCTCAATCAAAGGATTTTCTGCTACTGATTGATTCTAATTGATACATGATTATTTTCTTACCTTTGTTCCCTGCCTAATTTCAAACTATAAATACCTGCTCCTTTCTTAACACACACGACCAACACTCGAGTCTTTTTTCTGAACTTAGACTCACACTCATAAGTATACTCTTGCTATTTGTATTGTGGCCTGTTACAAGAATTCTGCTCTCTTCGCTTTTCTGAAACTGGTATGTCCTAGTTTTAATTCTAGCCCCAACCCCAATGTGTTTACTTACCAGTTCTTATGTCCATGTTCACTTTAATGTCTGAAGTATTTAATCTTTGTGTAATGTGTTCTGCCCATTTCTTGTAATGAATCCCATTCCTATATCCCCTTATGTGTTTTGAGCTATGGTTAAAAAAAAAACATGGCAATATAGCTGAAGTTATTGTCCATGGACATGGACTGGACCCTTTGTGTCCAAAGCTCTTTCAATTTCCCATCCCCATTCCCTTATTATGTGTGTTGAGTTAAAGCTTTGGCCTGGCAGCATTCTAATTACTGCCCAGGCCATGGCTTGACCTTCAATAGGTCCTTACTCTCCAATGTTTGGCCAACAGGTTTGGTCAGGGGTGTGCCAGCCTATCTCATGGTTAGGCATGACTACCAGCCTGCCTTGGCATTTCTTCCCCCCCTCTCTATTGCACTTGCACTCATTCTTAGAATTTAAGTTCTGCCCCTCTCTTGTGAGCCTTGCCTTGGGACCCCTAAGCTCCCTCTGAACTTGGACACTTGAGGGTTGGCTCTTCCACACTGCACTATAACTCATTCTGATTAATATCTTGGGTGTAAGCACTGCCTGGGGTTCCTGAAACTCCTTGGATCTCTGAAACACCCTAGATAAGAGAAGGCCTTGGAAATCTGGATCTCGGAAGTGGCTCAATCTCATATTATTAGACACTAAGTCTGAATTAGGCTGCTCGGATGTAGCTGATAGCTTCTGATGTACTTTTAATTTCAGTCTTGTTCTACTGGTCTGTAATGATTTGTATAAACTCATGGGGATTCAATAAAAAAAAGGGGGAGGGGGTTTATTTTTTATGCACTAAGGGTAGAAAATATGCCTATAGGGATTTATTTCTGATTTGTGCAACTTCACACGTAGAAAACATGTCTATAGGATTTAACATTTGATTTCTGCAACTAAGCATATAGACATCCTGCCTATAGGGTTTGCTTCTGAATTTCTGCACTTTCATATATAGAAATCATGTTCACAAGTTTATGCATCTGCATATAGAAATCATGCCTATAAGATTTCTGCACTTTCATATATAGAAATCATGCTCATAGGAATTCTGCACTGTCATATGTAGAAACCATGCCTATAAGAATTCTGTATATCATACAGATATCCTGCTCATAAGAATTCTGCATGTAGATACCATGCCTATAGGGGTTTGCATCTCTGCATATAATAGCATCATTAGGAAAACAGATAGGTTTAATAATAAAATGGCATATGTAGATATCTTGGTTTACAAGGCTTCCATTAGAATTTAAAAGGGTATCACGTATAGAAAGCATGCCTATAGGGATTTCGAAACCAAAAATTGTCTTACTTATTCAAAACAATGTTGATTTTACTAAAACAAACAACTTTTCTTTCTAAACCTACTCGCATGAACTCTGGTAAACATTTCCCAACCGATCTGCATTCTGGAACTCGTTTAGTTGTTAAACCACGTACCCTTTTCTGAAACCTTTTCTTGTTACTCTGAAATTTTCTTTTAAAATCAGTAGTTCTATCCAACACATAGACAAAAAAGGGGTTTAACTAATCAACTGGATCAGTCTTAGACAACTGCATTCGAGTAACCCTAATGCAGACTTCCTATCTAAAAATATGTGTTGAATCAGTCCGTTCATCGCTTTAATTTAATTTAAGACTAAACCAGTACGTGCAAGACATGCTAAACTCTATGGCTTTATCTGATATTAGGAGGCTTATGTAAGCCCTACTTGCTTATTTGTTGTCCCCTTTACTTGCATTATGTGTTTTGATTGACGCCATAGTATTTTGTCCTTTGAAAACTCTCCAAAAGGCCCCAAACCCCTCTCCCATTAGGACTAGTTAGTCCAAATACCTCCGGGACTGATAGGATTGGGACGGGTACTAGCATGCAATAAGTAACGAGACATTCCGCGCTTTAATACCTTAATGGGGTGGGAAGGGTAGATATGGATATGATGACCACGCGATAACACCACGTGTATAAATGGTTACCGGGTGTTGTGTGGGGTGATCCATATTATTTATAAACCTAGGACCCCATTTCCTTTTACTTGTTTATGTTTATTTTCAGAATTGTTTAAACCATTTCCTCAAAAATTTTGCTTTCTTTATTTTTCTCCAAATTTTCAATTCACTTGCAACATTATGTGTCAATCCCCTTATATTTGAGACCTCTATCTGTTTACTTGTTGTTTGCACTTAAAGTCACAATTGTAACATGGCCGGGAACCACACTAGTGGATCTTGAGGGGTGCCTAACACCTTTCCCTCGAGATAATTTCTAGCCCTTACCCAAACTCTGGTTCTTCATCTCAAACTCTTCCTTAAAGTGTCCTAATGCACTATAATCATTAGGTGGCGACTCTTCAAATCCAAAAACCCAATTCCCAAACGGGAATAGAGTTGTCTTTTCCAAAAATGTCGTAAACCCGATTTCGCGAGAAAAAGGGGGCATCGACAGCATGGCGACTCTGCTGGCGACTCATTAGGCTTTTACCATTTCATGTTATATGTGACTTTATTGTTTTCTTTTATTGCTTTTGTTTAATGCCTTTATTTGAAACTGGCTTGTTTCTTTTGTTTCTTTTTCTTTAATTACTTTTATTTACCGCTTTCCATCAATACCGTTGTAATTTTTGAGCAATTATTGTAGACATTTATTGTATGAACGTGAAAATACATGTCAATTTGTTTCATTCTTGTAAACTGCATCTTCAACATCATATTCCACTCGTGCCAAACAAATACTATAGCAACGCTTATAATGAGTAGTTGCGCTCTTCCAATACTATCACCCCTTAAATTTGGCAAAGGCGTATTTGCGGTAAAACCAGTCGATCAGCGGTGCAGTAGACGGTTCCGTGCCTTTCCCTCTTGAGTTGTCCGCTCAAGGGTACCTGTCTAATACCCCAATAGAAACCTTACTCCGTTAAACTGTACATGCATCATGGTAAAACCTAGCCGAGACAGTTATGTTGTCCACATAATGACTCATTAGGGTAGCCTTGTCCAAAGTCCACCAGGTTTCCTTGGAACCCAAACGCACAACATCACGTTCTGTGCATTTATTTGGAGAACTAAATACTGCTATGCTAATTATTGGTTTAAATAGTCGAGTCTGGTGGGGTGAGAGCCTAACGCTTTGTTTTGCAGAAAACGAGGCACGAAGTCCCCAGATTTGGCATGGTAACCAACATTCATCCAAGACTGCTGAATTGGTGGAAAGACCTCCACTCCAGTGATCAGACGCTCGTCTGCAAGTACTTAGGGAATTTGCCTTGTAATTCTAGAAATTCAGCCTGACAACAGAATCATAGAGGCTGCGACATTATTCTGGGATAGTGACAAGTCCGTGTTCCGCTTCGGGGACCTTAAAATGACTCCTTTGCTCGAAGAAATAGGAGGTTTAGCTGGCATTCCTTGGGAGATTCCGGGTTTGCTTATGCTAGAGAACCGCAAAGGTAGGGGTTTCCTTAAGATGATGGGGCTGAAGAAGAACCTAGATTTAACTTGTTTGAAAGACTCTTACATCCCATTCGACTATCTGCACGAGAGGTACGACCATAGCAAGTCATGCCGCACCTATTCAGATGAGTTCGCTATCATCTCATTGGGGCATGTCCATAGAAGGGTCTTCGTTTTTATGTTTTGCTTTTTGGGAATGATGGTGTTCCCTATGAAGAGGGCTAGGATCCACACCAGACTGGCGATGGTAACCAAGACTTTGATGGAAGGAATTGGCGGGCAGACTTCAGCATAGTGCCCATGATCATTGCCGAGATATACCGCGCCTTGGACAACTGTCAGCAAAAGGGCAGTCATTTTGAGGGTTGCAACTTATTACTTCAGCTCTGGCTCATGGAACACCTCCAGAAAGGGGAATACCGACAGGAGATCCTACGCAGAGACTGGGATGATCACATCGCCTTCCACCAGCCAAGGCGTATGAATTATATGCCTAAAATGTTCGCTCAGCCAGAGGACGCCAGAGGATGGGTAGAATTATTTGAAAATCTGAAAGAAGACCAGGTACAATGGATGGTCGAGTGGTTCCCCACGGATGAATTCATTGTTCGATCCCGAGACGCACCGTTTCTCATACTAATTGGTTTGAGAGGAACTTATCCTTACATTCCTCTCCGAGCCATGAGGCAGGCCGGAAGAAAGCAAATCATACCAAGGGTCGACAAAATGAGTCACTTCAAGGCTGATTTCCAGGACGATGATAGCCCTCACAGGTGCCAAGCTCAGCACTTGTGGCACTGCAAACTCGTTTTGGGGAGAGAATCTATTGAGCCAGACAGGTATCACGCCGGTTGTGTGCCGCACTATTCGGGTTGGTTGGAAGACAATGGCATGGGTCAGCCCGGGTTCGTTCGAGGTCACAGAATTATCGACGAACACGCTAAAGCACGGGTTAAGTATTATCAACTGCGCAAGAGAATTCGAGAGTGTGAAAGTGAGCACCGGGAAATACAAGAAGCCCATCAGAAGTTGATCGAGGAGTGGAAAGATACGGCTGTCAGCGCCAACAAGCGACTAGGGTATTTGGAGCGGGGTCTAGTGGAGCTGGAAGGGAAATTCATCAAGAGGATTGAAGACTGCCAAAACGCTGAAGGAAATGCAGGCGGACATTTGGCTCAAGCTTATTTGCTGCTAGGACTACGCGAGCTGGTGAAGCTGTTCGAGGGAGACGAAGATGCCAAATCTGGGGAAGGTCCCTCTGGGACCAAGTAGTTAGGAGTCCTTTTATTCTTTATTTTAATGTAATAAGGCCAATGGCCAATAGTAACATTTTACTTTCTATTATTTAGAGTCGTTTTGGATTCGTCTTATTTTTATCAATAAAATGAGGCATTTAGCATTATAAGTTCTCCAAAACTATTTGACGCTAGGCCTACCTCGGGCACAACGAGGCACCAAAGTTAGGACGCGATTTATATTCTTGCACAATGTGTTTAAATACTGCAATATTTTTTCCTCATAACCTGCACTAACTTGTTACCTTTTGTTTTTCTTTTATTTTCTATTCCCCTCCCCAAAGGTTAGTTCATGCATTCTGGCATCATCATCATACTCCACAAGATCCAAGGGCCCTCCTCCTCCTCCTCCTCCGAGTCCTATCCGGAACAAGAACAAAGGCAGAATGGGAGATCCGAGCGCCAGAAAGGAAATTGAGGTTCCTCAGGGTACCCCGGTTGCTAAGGAAACTGCTACCCAACTTGAGCAAAAATTATTAAAGTTCCAAGAAGAACTGGAGCAGGTTTGGAACTTGGCGAACCTGTCATTTTCTCTCACCGCTCCTGATGTCAACACCCAGAATCCCGCACCTCCACAAAACACCCCACAACCACAGATACAACCCACTCATACCCAACACTGCAACGCATGCCACACTCCGAACAACACTCCACTACTCATTCCCGAGCCACTGAACACCACAAATGACCATCTCCACAACACTCCTATTTACGTGGATACTGTACCCCATTATACTCAACCAATCTCAAGTGCACCTGAGTCTGATGACAAAGACTCCCTTATCAGGAACTTAGCAGCAGAACTCAAGAAATTGACCAGCCGAGTTCAGGGCGTGGAAGGTAACAAAGGTATCGAGGGGTTAAATTATGAAGACCTCTGCATTCAGCCAGATGTTGAACTTCCGGAGGGGTACAAACCTCCCAAGTTTGAAATGTTCGATGGAACAGGAGATCCCAGGGTCCACCTGAGGACATATTGCGATAAGCTGGTCGGAGTCGGAAAGGATGAGAAGATCCGTATGAAGCTCTTCATGAGAAGTCTGAAGGGGGATGCTTTATCCTGGTACATCAGCCAGGACACCAAGAAATGGACAAGCTGGGTAGGCATGGCCCCGGATTTCATGGATAGATTCCGATTCAATACAGAGAATGCACCGGATGTATTCTACATCCAGAATTTGAAGAAGAAATCTACCGAAACATTCCGCGAGTATGCTACTCGTTGGAGGTTAGAAGCTGCAATGGTCAGGCCGGCCCTCGAAGAAGAACAGATGAACAGGTTCTTCGTCCGGGCTCAAGATCCCCAATATTACGAGAGGTTGATGCTAATCGAGGGTCAGAAGTTCTCCGATATCATCAAACTGGGAGAAAGAATCGAAGAAAGCATTAAGAATGGTATGGTTACTAATCTTGAAGCATTACAGGCCACCAATAAGGCTTTACAGTCCGGTGGCGCGTCCAAGAAGAAAGATGTGAGTGCCGTAATGGTCGCACAGGGAGCCAAATCACCACTAAAATACCACACCTACCCATCACCTCCACTTACATATCAGCCTATCCCGAGTTACCAAGCACCCGCACCCTCCTATCCAAATCCACCTCCGGTTTACCAATCATCTCCACCTCTCACATATCAACCCACCTCACCCAGATACTCTCAACCAGAACCCGTCTACCAAGCTTATAATGCTCAACCCTCTCATTACCAATCACCTCCCACCCGCCAAAATTTCCCCAGACCGAGGCCAAATTTCGACCGCAGACCTCCCAAACAATACACAGCCATCGCTGAATAGATTGATTAGCTGTACGAGAGACTTAAAACTGCTGGTTACGTCACCCCTATCCCAGCCATAACTCCCAGAGAATCCTTCCCAGTGGGTCAACCCTAATAAGACCTGTGCGTACCATTCCGGCATGAAAGGACACACCCTCGACGAGTGCCGCTCATTGAAGGACAAGATTCAAACCCTGATCAACAATAAGGTCATCGTAGAAAAGGAGCCTGCTCCTAATGTTCGCAACAACCCTCTGCCTGACCACAAAGGTGGGAACATTCACATGATCGAGATCGAAGATGATTGGGACCCCAAAGGGTCGATAGGTTTGATTGCTGAAGGTGATGAACCAAAGAAACCAGCGGTTACACTTAGCCCAATTGTTGTGTAGAATCAGCCCTCCAGGGACAATGAAGTAAACATGTCTATACCTCTCGAATTTGAAGCGCCTCCTTCTGCAAAGGCGCCCGGGCCAATTGAGGTTGAATTGGAGTTCCAAAAGCACCTGCACCCTTTGAAGTTGCTGTGTTACCCCCAAGGGTACCTATTCCTGTGGCAATGTCAGACATAACACCATTCCACTCAAATGCCATACCATGGGATTACACTGCCGAAGCTAGGATGAAAGGAAAGACCAGGACGGGAGAAACAATTGCTGCACAAGGAATGACCAGAACAGGGAGGATTTATACCAGAACACTTAGCTGAGTCTAGTAAGCAAGCCTCGGGACGGCCTATTGAAACTGGGTCCGACGATCTTTGGAGGAAAATACAAACTAAGGAGCACTCGGTCGTTGAGCAATTAAACAAAACACCAGCACAGATCTCCATCCTAGCTCTTCTACAGAGCTCTGACGCTCACAAGAATGCCTTAATGAAGATACTGAGCGAAGCTTATGTGCCCAGCAACATAACTGGAGGCGAAATGGCAAATATGGTAGGACAAGTGCTGGAAAGCCATAAAATCACCTTCCACGAAGATGAGCTGCCACCGGAAGGACTGAGCCACAACAAGGCACTGCACATCACCGTGCAATGCGAGGATTATTTCATCACTAGAGTCCTGATCGATGGAGGATCCAGCCTCAACATCTGTCCGCTGATAACTCTCAGAACCTTAGGAAAAAGCCTGCACGAAATCAAAGATGGGGCTATCAATGTCAAGGCCTTCGATGGGTCCCAAAGGGCTACTATTGGAGAAATCAGCCTATGCTTGCAAATGGGGCCAACATGGTTCGACGTCGACTTTCAAGTGATAGACGTCCCGGCATCCTACAACTTGCTGTTAGGACGGCCCTGGATCCACGCCGCTGGAGCCGTAGCATCGACCCTGCATCAGGCAGTGATTATTCATAGGCGATGGTGGTAGTAACCCCATATATAGTCGCCAGACCATCCCAATAATTGGAGGCAGAAGGAGAATAGGCGGAGAAACATACCACCACATTGAAAGGGTCAACGCTGTAGACAAGGATAAGTGGTGGGATAACAAGATTGAAAGTATCCTGAAGTGGTGTGGGTACGAGCCTGGAAAGGGACTCGGCAAAAACCTCCAGGAGATCACTAAGCCCATCAAACTAAAGAAGCATGGTACTACATTTGGCTTAGGGTACGGTTATACTTGGGAAGAATTCCAGAACTGGTCGCCACCATGGCGCGGCCGCTACTATCCATTGGAGCTTCCGATACCAAGCCTGGAGCAGACCTTCCTACCGGCAGATACTATATATGGGTCAGAAGAAGATGAAGCATTGGCAGCCATGAAGAATCTGTTTCTGGAGGATGATGATATGGATTGCTGTGTTCTTTTCGAGGAGGAAGGGGAGGAAGGCCCTTCCATACAAGCGGTGAACCGAGGAGACCGCCTCAGCAATTGGTCAATTAGAACCGTCAGGGCCCGGAAAGCTTCGGGGTAGCAAGGCTAAACAAAAGCACCATGCATCTCATTTTACTTTTTACTAGCTGATTTTTTTCCGCATTGTCTTTAATTTTGAAAAGAGCTCCGATGTTCCAAACAATCATGAATTTAGTCAAAGCATTTCAGTTTATCATATATCTCGCTCTTATTATTTTCTCTATCATTTACTCTATTTTCACACAGCATTACTATTACTTACTTTGATGATGAACCAACGATTGTGACTTGCAACGAAACAACGCAGCAAAAGGATATAGATTCAGAAGAGGATGATATACCAGAAGAGGTCGTCAGAGAGATTGAGAATTTTGAGAATAGACCTAAGTCTAACCTGGAAGAAACTGAGGTCGTTAATTTGGGAGATACAGAAAATGTCAAAGAAACTCGCATCAGTGTTCACCTGTCACCATCAGAAAAGGAAGAATACACAGAATTTTTAAAGGAATATGAGGACATATTCGCCTGGTCGTATGATGATATGACTGGTCTCAGCACGTCCATTGTAGCTCACAAACTGCCAACAGATCCAGCCTGTCCGCCGGTAAAACAGAAGCTCAGGAAATTCAAACCTGACATGAGTTTGAAAATCAAAGAAGAGGTTACTAAGCAAGTCAAAGCCAAGGTTCTCAGGTAGTAGAGTATCCGACATGGTTAGCCAACATCGTGCCAGTACCAAAGAAAGATGGGAAAGTTAGAGTTTGTGTCGACTACCGGGATCTTAACCGGGCCAGTCCCAAAGATGACTTCCCCTTGCCGAACATACACATTCTTATCGACAACTGCGCCAAGCATGAGTTGCAGTCCTTTGTTGATTGTTTCTCCGGATATCATCAGATATGGATGGATGAGGAAGATGCAGAGAAAACGGCTTTCATCACGCCGTGGGGAATGTATTGTTACAAAATGATGCCATTTGGGTTGAAGAATGCTGGCGCCACCTATATGAGAGCCATGACTACTATCTTTCACGACATGATACACAAGGAGATTGAAGTATATGTGGACGATGTCATCATCAAATCCAAGAAAGCCACTGATCATATGGAACAGACTTCACAGATTGAGGAAGTACAATCTGAAACTGAATCCCGCCAAGTGTGCATTCGGGGTTCCTGCTGGAAAATTACTAGGTTTCATTGTGAGTCGTCGAGGAATAGAATTGGACCCATTAAAGGTCAAAGCCATTCAAGAATTGCCACCGCCAAAGAACAAGAAGGACGTAATGAGTTTCCTGGGGAGGCTCAACTATATCAGCCGGTTCATAGCTCAGTCCACAGTCATTTGTGAACCCATCTTTAAGATGTTGAAGAAAGACGCTGCTACTAAGTGGACTGACGATTGTCAGAAAGCCTTTGATAGAATCAAGGAATACCTGTCAACGCCGCCAGTCTTGGTTCCGCCCGAGCCAGGAAATCCTCTATTGCTTTATCTTGCGGTTTTGGATGGAGCGTTCGGTTGTGTTCTGGGACAACATGATGAAACGGGGAGAAAGGAGCAAGCCATCTACTATCTCAGTAAGAAGTTCACCCCGTACGAGGCCCGGTATTCTTTATTGGAGCGCACCTGTTGTGCTCTGACTTGGGTAGCTCAGAAATTGAGGCATTATTTCTGTGCCTACACTACTTATCTCATATCAAGGATGGACCCGCTGAAGTATATCTTCCAGAAGCCCATGCCCACTGGCAAGCTCGCCAAGTGGCAAATCTTGCTGAGTGAATTCGACATAGTTTACGTGACTCAGAAAGCAATCAAGGGGCAAGCCATAGCAGATCACCTTGCTGAGAATCCTGTTGGCGGAGAATACGAACCCCTGAAAACGTATTTTCCTGATGAAGAAGTGTCCTTTGTAGGAGAAGATATTGCAGAATCCTACGAGGGTTGGAGGTTGTTTTTCGACGGAGCTGCAAATTTCAAAGGAGTTGGCATAGGAGCAGTCCTAGTATCAGAAACCGGCCAGCACTACCCGGTATCCGCCAAGCTCAGATTCCCTTGCACCAACAACATGGCCGAATACGAAGCTTGCATCCTGGGGCTCAAGATGGCCATTGACATGAACATTCAGGAGCTGCTAGTGATCGGGGATTCAGACTTGCTCATACATCAGGTTCGAGAAGAATGGGCAACCAAGAACTCTAAGATACTCCCCTACTTGCATCACATACAGGAGTTAAGGAAAAGATTCACAAAAACGGAATTTCAACATGTCCCCAGGGTCCAAAACGAGTTCGCTGACGCACTAGCTACTTTATCATCCATGATCCAGCATCCAGACACAAATTTCATTGATCCCATCCCGGTAAAGATTTATGATCAGCCAGCTTATTGTGCTCACGTTGAGGAAGAAGCGGACGGAAAACCATGGTTCCACGACATCAAGGAGTACTTGACAACAGGAGAATATCCAGAACTTGCCAACGCCACTCAGAAGCGCACACTTCGGAGATTATCCAACAACTTCTTTCACAGTGGGGGAATCCTGTATAGGAGGACTCCCGATTTGGGTTTACTAAGGTGTGTCGAAGCAAAAGAAGCATCCAAACTATTGGACGAAGTGCACGCAGGGACCTGCGGGCCGCACATGAATGGCTTTGTCCTAGCAAAGAAGATACTCCGAGCAGGATATTTTTGGATGACTATGGAAATAGACTATATGCCATCGCTGTCAGATACATGCAGACATGATAAAGGTGCCTCTAACGAGCTTACTGCAACAAGCTCACCGTGGCCATTCGCCGCCTTGGGAATGGATGTTATTTGACCTATTGAGCCTGCCGCATCAAACGGGCACAGGTTTATCCTGGTGGCAATTGATTATTTTACTAAATGGGTTGAAGCAGCGTCATACAGGGCCGTGACTAAGAAAGTTGCGGCAGATTTCGTCCGTGACCGTATTGTTTGCCGATTCGGGATTTCGGAATCAATCATCACTGATAATGGTTCCAATCTCAACAGTGATTTGATGAAAGCATTGGCGAGTCCTTCAAGATTAAACACAAGCATTCTACAGCCTACAGGCCTCAGATGAATGGAGTTGTAGAGGCAGCCAACAAGAATATCAAGAAGATATTAAGGAAGATGGTCGAAAGTCACAAACAATGGCATGAGAAATTATCATTCGCCCTACTGGGATACCGCACCACGGTCCGCACATCGACCGGAGCAACTCCCTACATGCTGGTTTATGGTACAGAGGCGGTCATCCCCGCCGAGGTAGAGATTCCCTCTTTGAGGATCATACAAGAAGCAGAGTTGGACGACGCAGAATGGGTAAAAGGTCGCTACGAGCAGTTAGCCCTTATAGATGGGAAAAGGATGAATGCAGTTTGCCACGGTCAGTTGTATCAGAACAGAATGTCCAGAGCCTTCAACAAAAGAGTTAAACCAAGGAAGTTTATACCGGGGCAGTTGGTGTTGAAGAAATATTCCCACATCAAGATGAAGCCAAGGGGAAATTCTCTCCCAACTGGCAAGGTCCGTACATGGTTCACCGGGTTCTAACTAGGAGGAGCCCTTATTCTTGCAGAAATGGATGGAGAAGTTTGGCCAAAGCCAATCAATTCAGATGCAGTGAAACGATACTATGTGTAACCACTTATGATTTCTAATGATGATGTAATTTGAACTACGCCTGACCTGATTCCCGTTTAAGAGGGGATACGTAGGCAGCCCCAAGTGTTCGATCACAATTTAATAAAAATTCCATTTTTCCTCCCTGCTATTGGAACTGGGGCAGAATTTTGAGGAGGACCCTCAAAATTCCGAAGTTAGTTTTCAGCCATTCATCGCCAGGAATGTCACCTCAGTAAACTGGGGCAGAATTTTGAGGAGGACCCTCAAAATTCCGAAGTTGATTTTTTTTAGCCGTTCAGCGCAGCCGTCAGAAGCGCCAGCCCAGTAAACTGGGGCAGAATTTTGAGGAGGACCCTCAAAATTCCGGAGCAAGAAAGGTTGCAATGTCTTGAACCACGTCGCAGTCGTTGGTTCATCTAAAGAAAACTATTTTCTACTTACGTTATATTTACTAAATCATGCATAACTACTGTTCGAATTGCTGCTGTTTAGCAACGCTACCCCAATGATACGCAACGCCGGAAGCCAGGGGAAAACGAACTAGCCTTTCCCCCTTACAAAACTCACGATTTTTCTTTGGATGCAGGCACCAGACTAACAATATCGTCAGGTATATTTATGCACGCATACTTTCTCAAGAACGCAACCTCTCAGAATCATCACTTGTTCGTAATTGCTATCCATACACAACCTCCCCAGCAGTCACGATATCAGCTATCAGCTAAGAAGTCTCACTACTACTCGTCCTTTTACATTCTCGCATTGCATAAGGCTACCTTTCTGCCTTTCGAGACTAAGCACTGTCTCCATCTGCATTATCTGCATTGCATAAGGCTACCTTTCTGCCTTTCGAGACTAAGGACTGTCTCCATCCTGCATTTTCTTGCATTGCATAAGGCTACCTTTTTGCCTTTCGAGACTAAGCACTGTCTCTATCTGCATTATCTGCATTGCATAAGGCTACCTTTCTGCCTTTCGAGACTAAGCACTGTCTCCATCCTGCATTTTCTTGCATTGCATATGGCTACCTTTCTGCCTTTCGAGACTAAGCACCGTCTCCATCTGCATTATCTGCACTGCCTAAGGCTACCTTTATGACTTTCGAGACTAAGCACTGTCTCCATCCTGCATTTTCTTGCATTGCATAAGGCTACCTTTCTGCCTTTCGAGACTAAGCGCTGTCTCCATCTGCATGGCTGAAATATCGCCACCTCTTTTTGCATCGGCTGAAATACCGCCATCTTCATACAAATCTTGCATGGCTAAAACACCGCCAATTTTTGTTTAAATCCCTATCGGCTGAAACGTCGCCATTTATAATCACCCTTCTTTATCAGTCGAAGTATCGCCAAACTTTATTTAATTCTCGGCATCGGCTGAAATAACGCCATTTACGTTTCTGCATCAACTAAAACATCGCTGCTTTATTTAAATTTTTTGTCGGATGAGATACCGCCATTTACATTTTGCTACATCGGCTGAAACATTGCCTGCTTATTTTTAACTTCTGTCGGCTGAAATATCGCCATTTACATTTTTTACATCAGCTGAAACATCGCTGTTTTATTTAAATTGTTGTCGGCTGAAATATCGCCATTTACATTTTTCTGCACCGGCTGAAATACCGCCAAATCTTGCATTTCATGGGCTGAAATACCGCCAAATCTTGCATTCCATGGGCTGAAACACCGCCAAACTGTCCGAGGGCGTCATTGTTCGGAGACATCATCTTCATAGCCCAAGAACACCATGCCATGGCCCGAGGACCCGCTTTATATCCTGCACATCATTATTCAAAGGAATCATGGTTCGGAGGCATCATTATCATAGCCCGAGAACATCATTTCATAGCCTGCGAATCCTTTAATTTGCGCTTCATGGCCCGGGACATCATGTTCTGAGGACGTCATCCTAACCGTCCAAAGACAACATTTATGGTCCAATGTGAACTTGCATCACATTTAAGTTTATGCACGATATACGCCCGTATTGCTCACTTGCAGGTACACCGGCCAGCAACGGCCGCCTCGGCAGGAGCGATCCCGCTCCGGTTCCCTCAGCCGATCAAACTCCAAATACCTCTTGCCACCTAAACATCGTGTTTGTTTCTTTCGAATCTCCATCGGCATGTTCCGTCAATGGTTCCTGAACTACATACGGCCTGACTCCTGTAAAACCAGGGATATGTAGGACGCTCGAAAACCAGAGCTCGGTCAAATTCTTTTCAAATCGCCGCTTCCGGTCAAAATTGGCCATCATATCTTTACCCGACAACTCTTCCATCCTTCCCGGGTAAAGAGGGGCAGCTGTTGATACCCAATTTTTCCCTAGTAATTTTATACTGAAAATACTTCCAAAGTAGCATATATGTGCATATATAAGCACACCCAAGAGTTCTGGCATTTTTAATAATTTTTAAACCAATTCATTGCCTATTTTAATACAACAAAATCCAATAATTATTCCCAAAATTATCACTTTGGCGAATAATTCATTTTTATTCTCACATTTGCACCAAAATATAATTAAGGTAATTTTTGCATATTTTTACAAATTTATTTGGTATTTTTAAAGCTAAATTGCATATAATTGCAACTATAGCCTGTTTTGTGATTAATAGCATTTTGTAATTACAAAATTAGTTCCAGTATTTTTAAGTTAATATTTATGTAACATTTGTTTACTCAGTTATTTTTAGTTTATTTTTAAAAAACCATCATCGCTATTTTTATAAAATAAAACGGGGGAAAAGTGGCTATTTAAAATATGGCCTCAATTTCATTTCAATTACAGCTCAATTTGCACCCCAATTCAACCCAATCCCAACCCCCAAATAAATTTAAATCCGATTACATGATCCAATCGCCCAAACCCGCCCGTTTTCTTTTTAAAATCTGAGCCATTGATCATTTTGATCAACGGCCCAAATCTCTTCTTTCCTTTTTAATTCCAAGCGACCCCTAAACCCTACCCCATTCTTTCAGAAGCGCCGCCTCTAACTCCTCTTTCTCTCAAATGCTCTCGAGCTCTCTTGAAACCCTAATCGCTCTCTGCCATCTCCAACCCCAAATCCACCGGAATCTATGGCTGTGCTAACCATGGACGACCTATTCTCACCCCCTACTGCTCTCACGTGCTTGATACCTGAAGGTTCGAGGACAGACCTCGAAGGTACTCGCTCAGACCTTCATCGATTCGAAGACCCCGGCCATCTCCGGCTTTGCTCCGGTGGCTCTTGGTCTTTTGAGCCTGATTGTGATATTCTCTATCTTAGATCGTGACTTTTCCAGGCTTTCTCGCTTCTAGGGTTCTTCTGAAACCCTAGCCTTTCTTGGTTCACCTGATTCCTCCAGATCTATTCTAGATCTATGTTTATTTTAATGTTTTCAAATTATTTCTCAAAGTTTCTTTCAAAAGTTTGCTTTCAAACCTTTCATCTTCTCCGATTTAGGGTCTCTCAGATTTTACATGCTCTACTGGGATTCTTATGTGTTTTCTTCTATCTTGCTCTTATGACTTCCCCTACTGTATTTTGCATGATTTTTCTTTTATTATGTTTTCATGAAGTTTTTTGGGAAATACATGTTTAAGGTCTCATTCCCTTTGAGTTTTCTGAACTTATTTCGTTAGTATTCTTTTGCCTGACTTGCTTGTTTTCGTCTCTAGACTCGATTAATGGTAAAAACCCTAGAATTTGGGGGTTTCTTTCGAGTCTGAGGCCACTTGTTACTTGCTTTGTGTGCGTCTCATCTCTAAACTTGCTTGGTTTCAAAACCCTATTCTCTGAGTTCCTGAAGTTGTTTCGTCTTTGTTTCAACTTTGTTTCTCCATGTGGTTCTGACTTTTTGCCAAAATCTATGAGACCCTGTTTACTTGACTCTTTAGCATGCTTCTGATTAGCCTATACGACTATCATGTTTCGTTAGCATTATTGTTTCTCTTTGTCATGATTTAACCTCACACGCCCGATGTTGTGCATTCTTTATATACACTGGTTGTCCCTCTAGAGTTTTGGGACTGATTTCAGACTTCCTCGTGTAAGCATGATTGATTCTTTCCTTGTTTTATTTGAAAACTCTCTTTAACCTTTCGATTCCCTTATTTCTGACTTGGTTCATTAGTGTTTGAATCCCTGATTCCCTGATTTACTATGTACTAATTGATTTGCTTTGTTTTTGCCTTCTTTACTTAACCATGTTTCAAATTTTCTTTCCTTAATTAAAACCCCTATGTATTTACCCCTTATTTGTATGCTATGCACAATATGTTTACTTGATCTCCTTCATTAAATAATTTCTGCCCTTTACCGTTCAAATTTGAACTCCTTAATCAAAGGATTTTCTGCTACTAATTGATTCTAATTGATACATGATTATTTTCTTACCTTTGTTCCCTGCCTGATTTCAAACTATAAATACCTGCTCCTTTCTTAACATACACGACCAACACTCGAGTCTTTTTTCTGAACTTAGACTCACACTCATAAGTATACTCTTGCTATTTTTATTGTGGCCTGTTACAAGATTTCTGCTCTCTTTGCTTTTCTGAAACTGGTATGTCCTAGTTTTAATTCTAGCCCCAACCCCAATGTGTTTACTTACCAGTTCTTATGTCAATGTTCACTTTAATGTCTGAAGTATTTAATCTTTGTGTAATGTGTTCTGCCCATTTCTTGTAATGAATCCCATTCCTATATCCCCTTATGTGTTTTGAGCTATGGTTCAAAAAAAACATGGCAATAAGCTGAAGTTATTGTCCATGGGCATGAACTGGACCCTTTGGGTCCTAAGCTCTTTCAATTTCCCATCCCCATTCCTTTATTATGTGTGTTGAGTTAAAGCTTTGGCCTGAAAGCATTCTAATTACTGCCCAGGCCATGGCTTGACCTTCAATAGGTCCTTACTCTCCAATGTTTGGCCAACAGGTTTGGTCAGGGGTGTGCCAGCCTACCTCATGGTTAGGCATGACCACCAGCCTGCCTTGGCATTTCTTCCCCCCCTCTCTATTGCACTTGCACTCATTCTTAGAATTTAAGTTCTGCCCCTCTCTTGTGAGCCTTGCCTTGGGACCCCTGAGCTCCCTCTGAACTTGGACACTTGAGGGTTGGCTCTTCCACACTGCACTATAACTCATTCTGATTAGTATCTTGGGTGTAAGCACTGCCTGGGGTTCCTAAAACTCCTTGGATCTCTGAAACTCCCTAGATAAGAGAAGGCCTTGGAATCTTGATATCGGAAGTGGTTCAATCTCATATTATTAGACGCTAAGTTTGAATTAGGCTACTCGGATGTAGCTGATAGCTTCTGAGTGTACTTTTAATTTCAGTTTTGTTCTACTGGTCTGTAATAAATTGTATAAACTCATGGGGATTTAGTGAAAAAAGGAGGGGTTACTTTTATGCACAAAGGGTAGAAAATATGCCTATAGGATTTTATTTCTGATTTGTGCAACTTCACATGTAGAAAATATGTCTATAGGATTTAACATTCGATTCCTGCAACTAAGCATATAGACATCCTGTCTATAGGGTTTGCTTCTGAATTTCTGCACTTTCATAGAAATCATGTTCACAAGTTTATGCATCTGCATATAGAAATCATGCCTATAAGATTTCTGCACTTTCACATATAGAAATCACGCTCATAGGAATTCTGCACTGTCATATGTAGAAACCATGCCTATAAGAATTCTGTATATCATACAGATATCCTGCTCATAAGAATTCTGCATGTAGATACCATGCCTATAGGGGTTTGCATCTTTGCATATAATAGCATCACTAGGCAAACAGATAGGTTTAATAATAAAATGGCTTTATCTGATTTTATGAGGCTTATGTGAGCCCTACTTGCTTATTTGCTGTCCCCTTTACTTGCATTATGTGTTTTGATTGACGCCTTAGTATTTTGTCCTTTGAAAACTCTCCAAAAGGCCCAAACCCCTCTCCTATTAGGACTAGTTAGTCCAAATGCCTCCGGTACTGATAGGATTGGGACGGGTACTAGCATGCAATAAGTAACGAGACATTCCGCGCTTTAATACCTTAATGGGGTGGGAAGGGTAGATATGGATATGATGACCACGCGATAACTCCATGTGTATAAACGGTTACCGGGTGTTGTGTGGGGTGATCCATATTATTTATAAACCTAGGACCCCCTTTCCCTTTACTTGTTTATGTTTATTTTCAGAATTGTTTAAACCATTTCCTCAAAATTTCTGCTTTCTTTATTTTTCTCCAAATTTTCAATTCACTTGCAACATTATGTGTCAATCCCCTTCTATTTGAGACCTCTATTTGTTTACTTGTTGTTTGCACTTAAAGTCACAATTGTAACATGGCCGGGAACCACACTAGTGGATCTTGAGGGGTGCCTAACACCTTCCCCTCGAGATAATTTCTAGCCCTTACCCAAACTCTGGTTCTTCATCTCAAACTCTTCCTTAAAGTGTCCTAATGCACTATAATCATTAGGTGGCGACTCTTCAAATCCAAAAACCCAATTCCCAAACAGGAATAGAGTTGTCTTTTCTAAAAATATCGTAAACCTGATTTCGCGAGAAAAAAGGGGGCATCGACACTATGCACGACATGACATTCATACGCATATGCGTGACACTATAATTATATCATGAATTATAGAGTTATCCAGACTTACAGGTTGAGTCATTTACTCCATATTTCTTCTCTTTCTGCTATGTACTTATTTATGTGCCTTACATACTCGGTACATTATTTGTACTAACGTCCCTTTTGCCTGGGGACGCTGCGTTTCATGCCCGCAGGTCTAGATAGATAGGTCGAGAGCCCTCCAAGTAGGCTATCAGCTCAGCAGAAGATGTTGGTACGCTCCATTTGCTTCGGAGTTGCTTGTTTGGTTAGTATGATTTAGACGTGTGCTATTTGGTATGGCGGGACTCTATCCCGACCTTTATGAAAATTATGTATTCTTAGAGGCTTGTAGACAAATGTCATGTACGTAAAAGATTGTACGGCCTTGTCGGCCTATGTTCAGTATACGAGTGGTTATTTTGGTCTTATAGGCCCATATGTCTTATGTATAAGTTGGTATCACAAGTTGTATTCTACTTATCTCACGGCAGCCTTCTGGCTTAGTTATCTATGATTGTGTGACATGAAAAGATACATTATGTTGGTACTCGGTTGAGTAAGGTACCGGGTGCCCGTCGCGGCCCATCGATTTGGGTCGTGACAAAAGTGGTATCAAAGCAGTTCTGTCCTAGGGAGTCTACTAGCCGTGTCTAGTAGAGTCTTGTTTATGGGTGTGTCGTGCACCACACTTATAAGCCGGAGGCTACATGGCATTTAGGACTTTCACTCTTTCTTCTTACTCTAGTTCGTGTGGTAGAGCTCAGTTGTAAGAACTCAATTTCCTAAACTCTATCTTATTCATAATATGACGATGCCTATATCCAGAAAGTCAGGTGGTAAGAGATATAGTTGTGGAAGAGTTGAGTTAGAAGAACTCGATTTTTCCATCATGCTTATGATGGATAAATATGAAGTATTCGGCAGACCATGTGTATACTAAGATGTGTAAGCTTCTTGATAAGGAACCCTAAGGAAAGAATGCCTATCCATTTTTACGATAAAAAGGAAAAAGAGAATCGGAAAGTAGACATAAGTTCCAGCAAGTAACAGTAGCAAGGTGAAAAAGGGTACGAGGTACCCAGTTAATAAAGATTATCGGTATTTTCAACTCAGGCAGAGAGTGATAAACATTTTAAGTTACCTTCAATAGTAATAGAGGGATGTACAATTGGTCACATCCATTCCAGTTATGCCCTATAGGGGTTAACAGAAGTAGTATAAGAAGAGGACGGGATATTAGGATCCCGCTGGGGTTAGAGTAACCCAAAATGATGGATGGATTTTTTGCGTCAGTTGACATTTCCAAAGGATATTGAAAACATGCTAATATATCTCCTCGTGAGATAACCAGATGTTGCAACCTAAAATAGTATAGCTAGATATGAGCACAACAAAGATAGGCAATGAAAGCCTGGAAGGGACAAATATTACCTTAGTGTGACTCTCGTCCCTAGTAGAGAGAGGATGTTGAGCAACCCGAAGAGCCGATGAATGAAGCAAGGAGAGCTAAAAGCGAAAGAATGTCGTGTTGAAGTTTTCACAAGAAAGGGATAGGCAGAAATATTAGCAGAGTAATGAGAAGAGAGATAAGGAAGAATTATGAGTGAGATGTGATACATGGATAATAATGGTAGAGTGTTACAAAATCTACAGTCAAATGAAGAAAGAGACGAAAGGTGATGGGCCTTAAGACAACAAAAGAGTATAGGCCATACAGTCACATCCTCATCTCTAGAAATAAGTTCGCAACTCTAACGTGATTAATAGAAGAAAAAGTTAGACCCTAGAGTAATAAAAATCAATATGGACTGATGAACAAGATAACCTAAAAATGAATTAGGGACTGAGTGATTTGGTAATAGTCAGTTGAGAATTTCCGATTGCATTCCAGGGATAATAGAATAGACAACAGAAGAAGATCCATGATGAATTCAGAGAATGGTCACTCATAAAGACGCTTCCCTAAAGCAAGCAAGTTGAGCAAAGTTAAGCTTAAGGGACTGTATGTGCCAGTTACATTAAGTGTCATCATCGCGAGTAAGGAATTTTGTTATCCTTGGTAACAGAAGGATTACCGCAAGGCGAGTAAGGGTCATTGATGATGTGAAAAGACGCCAAAAATGAAGAGGAAAAACATCTATAGGCAGGCCGCCGTAGCTCCAACTCTTAGTACTCCCCTAAAGGGGGGAATATGGAATGTTGTGGCATTAAGTCAGAATTAAGTGGATCTAGTAACTATGGAATGATAAAGGAAGAATGTGATAAAAATGAGAAAGCAATGAGATTTCACTTATTCAAATGTTATAGATATGCTATGATTCCAGAACATTATGTAAGCGCGACGCCAAGAAAAGGAAGTAAGAGTTTCTGCCCGGGATGTTTTTGATAAATAAGGAGCTAGTGCGAGAGGTAAGTTAAGGCAAAGGAAATAACCCAAGAAAGATTACGCAGAATATGGATATGAGAATTGGCCAACGAGTAGTTAGTAGTTGATTCAGGAAGAGCCTAGTCATGATTAAACAAGAGGTTACAGACAAATCAGCAGATCATGCAACATAAATATAGTGAGCCCCAACATGGAGAATTCAGCCTTCTAGTAATGTCATTATAATACTTGAGATATATTCAAATAAGAGTCGGGGTAGTTAAATGTACCGTATGAATGTTATGGGTATAAAAAAGAGTGCCACTGGGAAGACAGTCAAAATATTAGTTCAGAAGCAACCATACAAGCACAAGGGCATGGAGGTAAGCAACTACGGATAATTATAGGCAAGGAAGGACATCAAAAGGTCCGTAATATGCTCACAACTTTACAAGAGTCAAGGGTTCTCCCTAAGTACTACAACAAAAGACTAGGTAAGGAAATAAGGAATAAGGCTTCAACCTAAGCACAACGACCTAAAGAGGTAATGGTCGTGTAACAACAGTCTCACAACAACATTGTAAGTACTTCAAAGGAAAGTGGCACCTACCGTGGCTAATGAACGGGAAGTAAAATTAAAAGTAATATTCGAGATCATATGAGTTGCACGAAAACTCTGGCATGCGTGGGAACTAAGATAAGCTAAGTATGCATGCAATAAGGGGGCAGAAAGATCAGGAAAAGTAATAGCTTACGTTAAAGAAAGATAAGAAGGAACGAAAGGAATTATTCGATCAATGATCTCGAGTTGGTGACGTTATGAACGCACTTAAGAGTTTGGAGTTTATACCTACAACATATACAGCCGTAGAAGATTCTGGTGTGCGTTAAAAGAAAGAATTGAGCACAAGTCATAGACGAATGATTGAATTAGTAAAGGATTGTATCATGAATAACCCTCAGCGCCCATGAAAGGCTAAAGTAATAACAAATACCAGGAGCCAATGATCGGAAGATAGCCTAAGCCTACATAAAGGCTGATCAGAAAGAAGAGGAAACTAAAGAGTTACATCGATTAAGTAAAAATAGGAGTGGACCAAGAGAATTATAAACCTCGGAATCACTCTTAAATAGCAGAGGTATAAGAGAGATAGTACAGTAGCCATATTTTATAACGGCTCTACAATGAAGACAACTGAAGAGTACCAACCTCATAAGAAGTCAGTATGAAGCTCCCACCGGATTGTGTATGCACCAAAGGTGCAAGTATTATAATAGAGCTTCAGGTAGTGGAGGTAAATTATACCTATGCGGAAGGAAGGTTATGAAAGAGATAGAAGAATGTGAGGCAATATTTAAGGTAAGTAAGGAAAAGGTGAACAACGTACAAGATACTCAAATACAAAAGGTTATGAACAGTCCATACTGCGGAGAAGAGGCTAGAAGCACGGGGATAAGTATCCAGGAATGATAGCAGCGTCATCAGTGGCATACCTTCCAGCCTATGGTTTCTAAGTACCGAAATGTCTAACTAGATAGTGAAAGAAGAGTTAAAGACGATGTGATGTCTCGATGTTCCAGAAAAGCATAAGGAAATTGGTCGCAAGCTAAAGTATGATAGAACGACAAGGTCGTATAAAGACAGGAGTAAGGATAAGAAAAGGGCAAGTGAGAAGGTGACGAAAATGGATAAGTCCTCGGGATTAAGCCTGTGAAAATAAGGGAGCTGATGGTTCCTCTAAGTTATAGAAAGCTCAGTATAGCCTGAATGAACTCAAAGGAGTCTAAGACTAGTAGCATTTAGAAGAGATGAAATGCTGCCCTGGTAGTAGAACGAGGGTGTAATTGTGATAAATAAAGGATGACATTTGGGCCTTCGATTGAGTAATACTTGAAGAGGATTTCATGAATTGTAAGGGACTAAAATACCCATATAAAATAAGTCACATTGGGATGCTATAAAATACGGTTATGAAAGTATAGTATCACCTCTAGGTGGATCAATCTAATTACTCCAGATGCCCCGATGAGACGCGAGTCCTAGCGGCGATGTTACATAAGAGATCAAGTTATCAATGGTAAATTATGAATCAACAATAGATGGATAAAATTTCAACATTATGAGATGAGATTAGACCATCAGTGTTAAGGATAAACAACGAGAGTAACCTAGAGTTGGTTGCAAACCTCAGTAATGATAAATCGAAGTAGGAGTTATGGTATAATATGACCTACCTAGATGAGTAAATTCATACGGATGAATAACCAGGTCTATGAAATGAGATATATCAATATTCGTAAGTTGACAAAGTACCGAGCGAAGAACTTCAGTATAGATGCCCAGAGGAACATCTTATTGAGCTCTGTATATGTTTACAAAGTGAGGCCTAGAGATTGGCTAAAAGCTGGAGGAAAAAGGAGAGAGGAGTCGCATAGGCGCATTTACAAAGTCAGAGTCATATAGGCTGGATGATAAAATATAGCAACAGTTACAAGATTGGACAGATTCCGACCACGAGTCGTGGTGTGAGAAAGAAGCTTAAAGGGGGGAATGCTCTGGCCCTTAGAATTATTCACAGAACAGTTGCCTAGATGGCAAGAAAAGTACAAAAGTATTCAGAGGACATAAGTTATGAAAATGATAAGTACATCAGTCAACATTCGAGGACGAATGTTCCATGGGGGGGAATGATGTTACATCCCGCATTTTCGTACGATAAAGTTTTGTCGTAAATTAATCGACGTAAGTTCGGGAATGAGATTATTGTGAGATTAGCATTTCAAAAAAGTGATAAGTAAATTCGCGAAGGTGAGAGGGTGAGCGAATCAAAGAATTGAATTTCGTCGAAATTTGACATTTTGGGGTAAAATACGGTCTAAGCTATAATACCCCGTATTTATGGACTAATGCCATTCAAGGTACCACATGACCATGATAGTGAGGTGTATAAAGTGTGTTAAAAGTAAGTAATATTTAAGTAATTTGAGATAATTCTTAATTATGTGAATAATTGGGTAATTATGGATTTTTAAGTGAGAGATTAACTTGTAAATGAAATTTTGTGGATAATTATTTGGATAATAGTTGGG
>NW_017670294.1:799897-888794 GCF_001879085.1 Nicotiana attenuata
TGGTGGGGGGGGGGGGAAGAGAAACCCACGTGTGGTTTATGTGGACTTGGCAGCAAGCTAAAGTTAATTTGATGACACTTGAATTGTGATGTAGAGGTGTTACACTTAAGTTGATTTGGTGGCTTAGTCCCGCACCATATTAAGCATAAAAAACTTCTCTACTTTAAAGAGAGGTGCTTATGTCCATTTGATAAGAAACGGATATTTACCAAGAATTTAAGAAAAAAATATGGTATCTTCTTATCAACGTGAAGTGGCTTCAATCTTTCATACAAAGACTGCATAATGTTATAGCAACGGGATTTTGCGATTCTAAGTTAGTACGGTGCAATCCTTCACAAGGAATATTTTTTCCCTACTTTGATCCGCCGTTACATATTTTGTCGCAATCAACGTGTATTGGAGGGATTATCAAGAGAATCGATTCAGGTATGTTTAGACTATCCTTTCTTTCTTTTTGGCATAATCTATTCGACACGAACGAAACGAGCAAATGCACAACTTCGATAAATGAATCTATTTATAGAAATACTAGAGATGCTTATGTTCTTGATTCCCCATGTGTTGTATTATTCTATCATCTGTTCATGGTTCTCAAAAATACGTAATTTGGTAAAGTTTATTTCATGATATTAATCAGAGGCATAATGGTCGTATGACGTACCGAGAGATCTTATTAACATATTTCATATGCATTTCATGCATTTATACATGCACATTGGCCCATGACCAAATGGCGTTGTATACACGTATATATATATATATATATATATGGGATATGGGAAAGGTTATGGTGTTATATACGCACCAACACCTGATCAGCTGGTATATATTGATGATTTTGCCCACGATGATATGATGGGATGCCCTCAGAGGCCTGATGATGTTATGAAACATATACCTATGCACGGCATGGCATTCATACGCATATGCATGAAACTATAATTATTTCATGAATTACAGAGTTATCCAGACTTACAGGTTGAGTCATTTACTCCATATTTCTTCCATGTCTATTATGTACTTATTTATGTGCCTTACATACTCGGTACATTATTCGTACTGACGTTCGTTTTTCCTGGGGACGCTACATTTCATGCCTGCAGGTCCCGATAGACAGGTCGAGAGTCCTCCAAGTAGGCTATCAGCTCATCGGAAGATGTTGGTGCGCTCCATTTGCTTCGGAGTTTCTTGTTTGGTTAGTATGATTTAGACGTGTATTATTTGGTATGGCGGGACTCTGTCCCGACCTTTATGAAAATTATATATTCTTAGAGGCTTGTAGACAAATGTCATGTACGTAAAAGATTGTATGGCCTTGTCGGCCTATGTTCAGTATACGAGTGGTTATTTTGGTCTTATAGGCCCGTATGTCTTATGTATCAGTTGGTATGACATGTTGTATTCTACTTATCTCACGGTAGCCTTCCGCCTCAGTTATCTATGATTGTATGACATGAAAAGATACATTATGTTGGTACTCGGTTGAGTAAGGTATCGGGTGCCCGCCGCGGCCCATCAATTTGGGTCGTGACACCGTTAAGCTAGGAATTTTCCACGTAAAATTCCTCTTGTCATTATATTTACTGCATTGTGCGTGTGTACTGTTGATCTGATAGAGAACCTGGTTCTCTATAGAGTTTGGTGGACCCTTATATTCTATTAATTGGTATCATAGCGGGTTCTTTCTATCACGTTAACACCTAGAAAGGACCCTTATGGCTGCTCCTCCAAACTTCGAAAAAGGCCAGTCTACTTACAGACCTCCAAGGTTCACTGTGCAATATTATGGATGGTGGAAATTGAGGATGCACGACTTTATCATGGCTAAAGATTTTGAGCTATGGGATGTTATATGTGACAGACCCTTTGTCCCTACCAAGAACCTTGACGAATCAGGTGTAGTCACCCCCAAGACGAGGAAGGAATTTAATGACGATGATAGAAAGGTCATAGAAAAGAACTTTTGTGCCAAGAAAATTCTTGTTTGTGGCATTGGTCCTGATGAATATAACAGGATATCAGCATGTCAATCAACAAAAGAGATTTGGGAGGCTCTTCAGACAGCTCACGAGGGAACAACATAGGTGAAGCAATCCAAGATTGATATGCTCACAACTGAATATGAGCTCTTCAGAATGAAAGATGATGAATCCATCCAAGATATGCATACTCGATTCACCTCCATCATTAATGAGCATCACTCTCTTGGTGAAAGTATTCTGAGAAAGAGCTTGTCAGAAAATTCCTTAGTATACTACCTAGTTCTTGGGAAAGCAAAGTTAACGCCATTACAGAGGCTAAGGACTTGCAAACACTAACCATGGATGAACTTGTTAGAAACTTGAAAACCTATGAAATGAAGAAGAAGAAGGACAATGAAAGTAGAGAGCCCAAGAGGGAGAAGAACCCGGTGCTCAAGACAGAAAGCAATGACTCAAGTGGTGAGGATGATGATATGGCATACCTAACAAGAAGATTCCAAAAGATGGTTCGTAGGAATGGAGGCATTCCAAAAAGGGGAAGTTCTAGCAAGCCAAAGAGTTATGACCTCTGTCATAAATGTGGCAAGCCAGGACATTTAATCAAGGATTTCCCCCTCCTAAAGCAAGATCAGTACAATAACAACTTTAACAAAGCAACCAAGAGGAACCAGGTTCCTGACAAACGCTTCAAGAGGAAGCATGATGCTGACAATATTGTAAAGCAAGCTCTTGCTGGATGGGGAGACTCCTCCAACGAATCTGAAGAAATAAATGAACATGGTGGTAGTTCAATGATGGCAGTGGAAAATGAAACAACTGAGTATGATTCAATCTTTACTTTAATGGCTCAATCTGATAACGATGAAGATGTAGACGACGATGAGGTATCTTTTTTGGATGTTAAGAGAAATCTGAAATCTTACTCTCTTAAAAGCTCATGTCATTAGCAAATATGCTAATTGATGCATACCATAATCTTATCAATGATAAAGATGCATTAACTATGGAACTAGGGAAGCTGAAGAAACCATAGATGACTTAGTGCTCGTTGTAACCGATTTGAAAGAAACAATAGAGAACCTAAAAAAGAAAAGAATGCCTTGGAAGAGAAAATTGCCAGTATAAAACATGAAAGAGATGATCTAATGGTTGTTGTGGTGGACTTAAAGAAACCATTGAGTGTGCAAGTAAAGAAAAAGAAACCTTGACTGAGAGAGTTCCTATCATTGAGTGAGAAAGAGATGACCTAGTAGTGGTGGTAGTAGACTTGAAAGAAACAATTGAGGAATTAATAATGGTAAATAGGCCTAGAAACTTTGAAAAAGTAAAGGAAGTTGCAAGTGAGGCACACATTAAGCTTGAAATTAAGTTGAATTTGGTGAAGACTTAAGTTGAATTTGGTGAAGACTAGTCTGTGTGTTGAGCTTGAGAAATACAAACATCTTCAGGAAGAACTAGGGAAGGTAAAGAGTGACCTTGAAAAATCTCTTAAGTGGACCTGGTCCTCTGATGCTATCATTGCCATGTACACCAACAGTGGGGGAAACAGGCAGAGGATTGGGTTTCAAAGGGAAAAGATTCCTACAACCCTCATAGCAAGTACGTTACTGTAACCGACAATTGGCTATGTACTCATTGTGGTAACAATGGGCACCTTAAGGAAAACTGCATGGCCAGGGTTCAGTCTCATCAAGAAAATAAAGTCTTTGCCGAGAGAGTAACTACTGCTAGAGGGCCTGGTCTGTCAAATAGGAAACGCATTTTGCGTGCTTGGACTAAAAGAGCACTCATTATCCTTTCTCTCTTAACAAGGGACCCAAACTCGTTTGGGTTCCTATATCTAACCCTTGATTTCCTTGTGCAGGGAGCAGTGAAGGGGAGAACCCAACAATGATATATGGAAAGCGGCTGCTCAAAGCACATGACTGAAAATACGATCAATTTTCCTTCACTAAAAGCCCTGCAAGGAGAGAGTGTACCTTTTTGGAAATGGCTAAAAGGGGTAAACTTTAGGAGTTGGAAAATATATGACAAGGAAAACAAAGTGGAATTCTTGTCTAGGATATGCACAATCTCAAATCCTGTGACTGGTGAGGTGATGTTGTTGCCAAAAGATACAAGAGTACTTATGGTGCTATGCTTGAGCATCTACAGAAGTGGTGATACAAGTTGGTTGAGAGCTGTTGAAAATGATTTTGAACTATGGGGCAGAAGGCTGGGATATGCAAGTTTTTCATCACTGAATAAACCGGCCCTGAAGGACATTGTTCGTGGTTTGACCAAGTTGAGTATCAAGGAACACAAACTGTGAAATAGGAAAGTATGTCAGATCTCCACTCAAGGCCACTTGATCTTCTTCATATGGATCTATGTGGAGCAGCGAGAGAGCCAAACAGGAAAGAAAGAAGATATATCTGTTGACGGTGAATGACTACTCCAAGTCCAATTGGACTCAATTCTTCAGAACCAAGGATGAGATCTTTCAAGTAGTTGTGGCTTTTGTCAAGAAGATCCAAGGATAGATAGAAACAAATGTGGCTTGCATCAGATCAGATCATGGATCAGGTTTGGATAATGCTAGAGTGGATGAGTGTGACATTCAAAGAAGAATTACTCAACCTCTTAGCTCCAAGAACAGCGCAACAAATGGAGTTGTGGAAAAGAAGAACAGGGCTCTTGAAGATTTGGCACGGTCATTATTATTTCATAGAGGGATTGAAAACATCTTGACCAAAGTTGCTGGCTTATTTGAGGATATCTGGGTACAATTGTTATGTTCTCAACAATGGGAAGGATCAACTTTAAAAATTTGATGCTTAAAAGAGATCGAGGAATCCTCCTGATGTACTCGTCTCAAGAGGGAACAGAAATACTGATCAAGGTGGAGAATGCTCATTGATTCAAGCAAGGAACCTGGTACCACGACTACAACAATTGAAGCTGAAAATCGAGTTGTCAAAAAGGGTTTGACATGGAAGCATTGTCAAAAAGGGTTTGACATGGAAGCATCACAAGTCATCAGCACTCCCATTGCCATAGCTATACGCCTAGACATGGATGAACTTGGTTCTCCTCTAAATCAAACCATGCATAGAGATATCACTGGATCACTCCTCTATCTCACTGTAAGTAGACCAGACATTATGTTCAGAGTTGGGTTATGCATGTGCAAGGTTTAAGTTAAATCCAAAGGAGTCTCATTTAAAGGCTGTTGTAAGAATTCTAAGATATCTTAGAGGAACACAAGACCTGGTTCTCTACTATCCTTCAAGTAATGGATAGGAAGAGCTCATCTGAAATGAGACATTCTCTGGGTTCCTATCTTGTCCCATGAGGCTCAAGGAAGCAAAATTCAAAGGCACTCTCATCAGCTGAAGCAAAATATGTATCATCCGCCTCCTGTTGTGCTCAAATGTTGTGGACCAAGCAGTATATTGGAAGACCTTGAGTCCAACTCAAGAGGGTCAAATACATTTATTACTGAAGATCAAGTTGCTGACATCTTTACCAAAGCCCTGAGAAGAAAACATTCTAAGAAAAATCGCCTTGTACTAGGATGATAAAACCCAATTGAGAACCTGGTTCCTCATGATTGGTTATGAAAGTCATAGTCAGGCAAAAGTTAGCTAAAGTGTTTTCTGGCTAAGTCTAACTCACCTCTATACTATTACAGGTAGACACGCATGATGACTACAGAGGCAGATATTGCTGTGCATGCTGAAAAAGGGGTTAAACTCACTTGCCAGACCTATCAGGGAACTTGGTATTTTTGATACAGGTTAGTATCTTCTTTGTTCTTTCATACACAATTTAAAATGGACAAAAACAATTCCATATCATCATTAGCGTGACGGTCTCTTTAGGTTGTGTCTTTTCATCCAAAGCGTCACACCTTTTCTAAACGATACAACTCCCCAAGCCAAAGGTTGCCGCCGTTTCAGAACCGGTACCTCATCATAAATAAATCAACATCATAACCCTTCTCTTCCAAAATTCAAAACCTCCTCTTTGTCTTATCTCTTCTCAATCCACAACCCTTCGAGTACAATCTTACCATGTCCGAAAATCAAGTGATCTCCAGTGTGCCTGACAACACTGTGATTGAGTCCACACCAGTCAGCATTCTAGCGGTGAACTCTTCCCCCAACACAATCACTAGTCCAAACCCTAAAGTAGAAGTTCCTCCACACTCCACTTCCTCTCCTACCCACTCCGATTCTGTTCCTCATCTGAGCAAGGTTGAGAATGTCTGTCCTCCTCCAGTCTCACTGGTCAAACAGAGTAAACAGGGTAAACAAGGGAACCTTGTTCAGGAGTTATCAACTCTCTCCATGTTTGGGCACTCGAGTGAAAATCCAGTGATTAGTCATGAAGAGACTGAGACAACCATGACAGGCTGGGATTTACAGGTATCACTCCTCTTTCGGTTGAAATTTCCATGAAACCACAAGAAAAGGAGGGAATAGAAAATATGCTCTCCATTGCTTTAGAAGGAGTTATTGTAGAGGAAGGTGGAGAAGGGTATGAGTCTCAGGGGGAAGAGCCTCAGTCCACAGAAGACTGGCGAGCAATTGTTCCATTTGAAAAACCGATTCAAGATGACACTACTAGGGTCACAAGTGATGAACCTGATCCCTTCGCGAAGGATCCAGGTCAGGGGTCATCTCCCCAGGACAGTGTTGATCCTGCTCCTTCTCCCCACTTCTATGCCGAGCCTCTGAACATGGTGGTTCCTGAGATGAATTCTAACAGTAAAGAACACACAGATGATTTGGCATATGCTAATTTACTCAGGGCTAGGAGTAAGCCAGTTGCAGCTCCAGAGTCAACCCCTAAGCGACCCATTACTCTGTTGCAGCAAAAGGAGGCTCTGGAGTCTGCTCTCAGGAAGAGTCAAAGGAGCAAAAGAAAGATATGGTTGGTAAATGATGAAAAAGTTGTGCACGAAAAAGTCTTTCCTATTGTAAATGTGGATGATGAAGCAGAAGAGGAACCTAGTTCCTTAACCCACAAGTCCTCGAAGCAAAAGCACTCTCACTCTCAATCTATAAGGCACACTTCTACAAATGCTGAAAGTACATTCAAGAGTGTTGATGCTGCTTCCAGTGAAAAGTTGGTGAAGAATTCTGGTGTCAAGTCAGTGAAAGAGAGTGGTGACAAGTCTGATGATGAAGAAGTGGAAAAATCTGGTGAACATATGTATAAAATTCGGTAGAGAAGGGAAAATCTATTTTGCAAGTCAATAAAAAGAAAAATGGATGATGACGAGGAACCTGGTTCCATCAAGAAAGCAAAAGTTAGTGAGTCTCTGAGTTCTTAGAAAAGGATGTTGAGAAATCAGAAAGTACTGTGGGGTCGCACATTTGCCTCTAACATTCTAGAACTTGCTAGGATGAGACAATTGGTGGAAATTTGTGATTCTCAACAATGGACAAATTTGTTTAGAAATGAGGTTCCCAAAGTGTATGAAGAGGAGGTACCGAGTTTCTATACCAGCCTCATCACTGTAGACGGTGATCAAATTTGTGTGTTGAAAAATGGGGTGGACATAGTGATGGACTCTGCCTTATTGGGGTTTATACTGGGTGGTCCTGCCAAAGCAGTGTCGTCTGCTCAGGTTGCCTGCACATCAAACTTCAGAAATGCCATTGTCAAGGACAAGGCAATACAACATGAGGAACATGTGCATAAGAAGGCACTCCTTCCAGTATATCAGTTGTTTTTTGAGATAGTTAACTAAGTATTGCTTCCCCACGCTAAGAGAAGATCTGTTGCATCCAAAGCTGACCTGTTCCTTATGGAAGCCTTTGATAATTTTACCACCATCAATTTGCCTGCCATAATGATTGGGCATATGCAGAAGGTAGAAAACCATAAGGGTGGGAATCCTGGACTACCTAATGGTTTTCTTCTCACAAAAGTCCTTGAGTTCTTCAAAGTACCTCTGGGACAGGCAAAGCGGGCACTAAAAAGCAATCCTTTTCAAAAACTACTCTTGAGGAGTGTGTGTGTATTGACAAGTCAGAGGAGTTGGAAGCACTTCCACCATCTCTCAACTGATAAATGCTCAGAACTGTTTCATAGAGGAGATCGGGAAGTTGAAGGCTAGGAACGCAATTCTTGAGAGTCATCTTAGTCAGTTACAAGAGGAACTTGGTTCTAGTAGTTCTCACAGCTCATAAGAGCAGAGGATCTCCTGGGATACCGTCCCGTAGTCCAAATCGTAAATGTGCAGGGGGATCTCCTGGAATACCGATCCGTAGTCCCAAACATAAATATCAAGTACAGGGGGATCTCCCGGGATACCGTCCCATAGTCCCAAATATAAATGTGCAGGGGGATCTCCCGGAATACCGTTCCGTTGTCCCAAAATAAATACACAACCAAATCAATACACACAACAGTCTCAAGAAGGAGTCTACAGTTCTATTCAGGTTCGTATCAAGGAAAATAGGTAACTTCTACCCTAACCATGCTACACAGAATTCAAGTAACCAGTTAAAGCAGATAAGACAGTTAAGTCACGTAAGCATGCTTTCCTAAGCTAAACAGGAGGCTTCCTATACTAATATTGCTCAATTGAACAAAAACATAGATATTTACTTAATGAAAACGAGGTTTTTTAGCAATTAGCACATGTACGCACTCGTCACCTCACGTACACGGCATTTCGTATAACAACAGTACCAAAATCCTAAGGGGAGTTCCGCCACACAAGGTTAGGCAAGCCACTTACCTCGAACCAATTAAAAATCCATCCGATATCACGCTCTTGCCACGAGTATCCTACTCCGAGTGGCCCAAATTTAATCAAATAAATTACATAACGTAAATAAAACTACAAGCAACTAATTTAACTAATGAACTTAAAGCTATGGCAAGAAATTAGAAAGATGCCCGAAAATCCTCCCCGGGCCCACGTCTCGGAATTGGGTGAAAGATAGCAATTTAGAATGCCCATCACTCATGAGATCACTCGTCCAAAAATTACTCAATTCCGACAACTAAAACCCGATCAAAACCATAAAACTCGATTGGGTACTTTTCCCCCAAATTTCCATTTTTCCACTCAAATTCCTTGATTAGATGAGTAAAACAACAATAGATTGATAAAATATAAACGAAATAGGGTTAGGAATCATTACCCACTGATTTCCTCTTCAAAAACCTCACAAAATCGCCTTCTCCCGATCTCAATATCGAATTTGATGTTATGAACTTCAAACCCTCGAAATTTCATATTTCTGCCCAGCGATTACCGCATCTTCGTTCATGGGGCCACTTCTGCGGTCTCGCTTCTGCGACTAGGTAACCGCACCTGCGAAAATTCATTAAACCTCCAGGCACCGCACCTGCGCTCCATTCCACGCAGATAAGGTTCCGCTTCTGCGGTCCTTGACCTGCATTTGTGACCAGTGGTCTTCATGCCTCAGACCACATCTGGGATTGCCAAATCGCTTCTTCGGTCCAAAATCCGCAGGTGCGAAAACAACAGGTTCAACACATGACTTAGTCCAAATTCAATTCCGTTAAGCATCCGAAACTCACCCGAGGCCCCCGGGATCTCAACCAAACATACCAACCAATCCTAAAACATCATACGAACTCAGTCAAACCCTCAAATCACATCAAACAATGCTAAAACCATGAATCACCCTCCAATCCAAATCTAATGAACTTGAATTTTTAAAATTCTACAAACGATGCCGAAACCAACCAATCCATGTCCGATTGACCCCAAATTTTGCACACAAGTCATATTCAACACTACGAACCTATTCCAACTTTCGGAATCAGATTCCGACCCTGATATCAAAATTTCACTATCAGCCTGAAAACTCTAAAATTTCAACTTTCAGCATTTCAAGCCTAATTAATCTATGGACCTCCAAAACACAATCTGGACACGCCCCTAAGCCCGAAATCACCCAACGGAGCTAACAGAATCGACGGAATATCATTCCGGATCCGTCTTCACACTGCTCCGACTACGGTCCAAATTCTAAAACTTAAACTCTCATCTAAAGAAGTGTCCCAAAACACTCCAAAACTCAAGATGAATCATCCCGGCAAATCACAATAGCAGAAATAGACACGGGGGAAGCAGTTAATAGGGGATCGGGGCATAAATTCTCAAAGCGACCGGCCAGGTCATTACACACACACTAATGAAACTTAGTCATGCAAACTATTCAAATTAAGAAATGAGAGTCATTAAGATCATATAACAATCTAGTGAATACCAATAAAAGATATTTCAGAAACATGAACCGGAGATAACATTTTTATATTAATGATAACATCATAAATGACTACAGTTAATAGAAGACAACAAGCATCACATTAAAATAAAATGATCAAAAAGAGAAGAGTTGGAGGAACACTGACCTTCTCTAGGACAACAGACCAAACAAGGATTTCTTCTAATTGCTTAAGGCCCAAAGCTTCAAGCTCGAAGCAGTGAAAGCACTCAGAAACAAAATGCAAAAAACCAGAAATCAGTAAGAAACCCTAGATTTATGAAATCTTAGAATTACTTCTGTGTTTGTGTTAGCTCTTAGGTTATTGTTGGTTGTGTTAGGTGAGAGCATTAAAGCCCCTAATTATAGTGCCGTTTAAGGCTCTATGGTTTCAACAGATTCAAAATCAGGAGTGGAAGATGACAAATGTTAGATGATGCGAGCACGACTGAATGAAATCAGAAAGAACAAAGGGGAAAATAGTGTCAAGTTCACCTGAGCACAAGGAGGCCGACCATTGAAGCCTTTGGACCAATGGTTAATCCTTAATGTCCAGAGGTCATTGCGTTTGACCTCTAGACATCGAATACTCATGATGAACCCTCAAAAAGACTCCATGCATGCTCCGATTTAATAACTCATGAGAGAAACCAGATGATTTGAGGTTTTCCTTTTTCAAGCTTAGGGTTCCAGTTTAGGGATTTTTAATTGTAACGATGGAATTGGAAATGTTCAGGCGGTATTCGTGGTGTGGCAGGGACAGAAGGGATAATTTTGAGCGATATCAAGTGACTTTGCACAAATTTGTACAAGGATTTTTGGAGTTTGATGGGCTGATGAGATGAGAGAAAAGAGTGAGGAAAGGGATCGAGAGGCGGACGGGGAGGTGGGAAATGATTAGGGTTTGGGTAGGTTTACAAGCCATCTTTGAGTTTAAGTTAGGAGATGGAGCGGGAGCCGTTGGATCTATTTATCAATATTTCTGATTGTTTCAATAGTTAGGATTTTAGAAATAACTCAGCTGGGAAAATCAACGTCCATTGGATCTCTCTGATCAGACGGTGCAGATTAAGTCCTATAAGACTAAAGAAAAATAGTAAAATAAGGATTAAAGCGGACCGTTGATAAGGTAGATTAATGGTGCAGATTCATATGTGTTTTCTTTGTGAGTTAGAGAGACGAGCGACGTGGCACGTTGTGATTGGTTAAAAAGCAATGGCAAGGATTGCCAACAGGGATTGAAGGGGGTGTTTGGGTTGGATATTTTCGGACCGGGCTTGCATATTTTAACCGAAATGAATTTGAACGATGGGAATTGCAATTGTAGCCTTTTGTCTTTTAATCCATTTCAAAATTAATTTAAATAAACTTAACTAATTTCCAATAAAATGTAGTAAAATCATAAGTACCAAATATACTAAATGTTGCAATTATTTGTAAAATACTTTATCTTCCAAATTATAAGACTGAATTCGAATTATCAACATAGTGACATATTTAATCAAAATTAAAAAATGACTCATTAAATTAATTATAAAACTTATACGGTGCGTTTTACTTTAATAATTTAGACAATGATAAATATATTTATGACTACATAACACTGATGCCAGGTTATTATTTTCAAAACTAATAATTAATTAATTTATAGAAACAAGTATTTATTACTAGAAAATGCTTTTAAAATGTCATTGTAAATTATAAATTTTTAAGTATAAGTAAATTAATTTTAAAAGGGAGGGTTAAAATTGGACGTCAACAGCTGCCCCTCTTTGACCGGAGACGATGAAAGAGTTTTCGGGCAAAGAAATTGAATCAAATCCAATTTTGTCCTGACATTAGGCATGCACTGTAGGAGTGGAATTATGAGTTGCAGGATTGTGTTGAGGAAGATTCTGGGAAGATTTTGGGAAGAATTTTGGAGGGATTGGGGGCTGCATTCTGGTTTTGACTTGCTTACATACCTCGGGCTTAACGAGGATCATACCTCATGCAGTTTTGGAGTGAAGATTTTTGAGGAAGTGATACTTGTAGGAACTGCCCAGTATCGTATTATGACGATACGACAAGACGGAGGATTGGGCACTCATGATAGCTTGAATTTTGTGGCTTGATTTGAAGGTTTTGAAAATTTTGAGTTTCACTGGTCGTTTGTGCTTGAACTTGGATCATTGGCCAGCTAATGGGTTTGTTGTCCCTCATAGCGTTGTAGTTTAGTCTACTGCTTAGAAAAGTTCCACGTTGTGACATTTGTTCCTGCAGTACAAATGAAATACACGCTTACCAATATATTGCAGTGCGGAATATATTAAGATGCGATAAAATTATGCAGCGATTATGATGCCTGGCTGCCAGCGAGCCATTATTTGGGATTGGGATGATGGGACACTTGATTTTGACTCGATTTGTTAGCTGGATTATGTACTGTTGCGCAACTATCGGAGCATTTGAAAATTGTCTCCGCTTGTCCGGATAGCTTAATTTGTAGAGTGTGTCTCCGCTTGATGGGAGAGCTCTGTATTAAGAAATGTCTCCGCTTGTTGGGAGAGCTTAATTTGTAGAGTGCGTCTCCGCTTGTTGGGAGAGCTTTTCCCTGAAATGTAAAGTAATCTCCGCCTAGGAGTGATTGACTACAACCGCAATCATACCTGAAGCTGCATGAGAGAAAAAATCAAAACATTCAAAGTAATAGCAAAGGAAATAAAAGCATGCCCAAGAGATACTCTTGACTGCAAAGCTAAGTTGCAACCATCGATTGGTAGAACCTCAGTGACGAGGTTTGCGACTGTCTATTCTGGCATCCGTTGCAACAGAGCGGCGATGCGGATTGTTGTGTTGGCGAGATGAATCATTTGCTATATACAAGGCTCCGATTGGCGAAGCCGATGTTTGATTTGCACAGGGTACTCCGATTGATGGAGCTGGCGATTTGCTATGTACAGGACTTCAATTGGTGAAGTTCATGGCTCGTTTGTACAGGGTGCTCAGATTGTTTGAGCAGGCGGTTTGCTATATACAGGACTTGAATTGGTGAAGCCGACGGTCCGCTTTGTACAAGGTGCCCTAATTATTTGAGCAGGTGGTTTGCTATGTACAGGTTTTTCCCTGTATCAATGGCCTGACTCTGAGGTACCTGCAAAGGATTAAAAGATTAGCCCTAGCTGTACTAGAAAAATTCAAGTAAAGTAGAAAGAGAGATAATCTTAAGCAAGTGGTAGATTCATCATTTTCCCCAGTGTGGTCTTAGTGCTTCCTTGCTCTCTATTGACCCTGCACTCAAAGAAATGTTCTTAGTGGGGGCGGGGAAGTTGGTTTTTGTTGACCACAGTGTTGGCTTACCCCGGCCTTTGACATGATTTCCCTACGATGTTTGGTAGGTGAACATATTACGGTATTTTCTAGAAAACATTTTGAAAATAATTTGTTTTTAAGGCAAACGTCGTCGTCGAATTATGACATGTTACGAAAAGTTCTTCACAAGCGAGCATATCTTCTTGGAAACTTTGTCCTGTTGATGTCGATCTTCCGTGATGCTTCTGACAACGCGACTGCTTGCCGTTGCGACTACATCCTAATTCAAATTAATGCATTACAAAGGCTTTCCTAAGGTTATGATCGAACCTTTTTAGGTTGCCAATGTATCCAAACGGAATCAGGTCGGAACGTAGTTTGTGGGTTATGAAATATGATGAAGATGACCGAGCCTAACTTAGGCGGCCTACGCATCAAAATAGAATCAGGTCAAGATGTAGTTCGATTACAACAGATGCAGAATGATGAGTTCGAAAATGAAAATGGCTGATTCTGTCTCTGACTGCTTACGTATCCAACTGGAATCAGGTAGAGTATAGTTCGATTATAAAAGACGACTGAATCCAATGAGGATTGCCTATGTATTCCTTTCTAAGGAAATCAAGTCGGCGTAGTTCTTGAGCAACATACAAAAGTGATATTTGGTTTTTCTATTACAGGAGAAAGGGGGAAGAGAAACACAAACCATATGTGGGTCGCCTACGTATCTCTCCATAGGAAGTCGAATTGAACATAGTTTTGTTACATCCAAACCTAACTCTATTTGTCTTCAAACCTAGTATCTCTTGATTGCGTCTGAGTTGTGGGTTGCGTGATGATTCGTCCATCCATTTCTGCCAAGATTAGAGCTCCACTAGACAGTGCTCGATGAACCACATAAGGAATTTGCCAATTTGGTGCGAACTTTCCTTTGGCTTCTTCCTGATGGGGAAAGATTTTCTTTAAGACCAACTGCCCCGATGCGAACTGGCAAGGTTTAACTCTCTTGTTGAATGCACTAGACATCCTGTTCTGATATAGCTAACCATGGCATACTGCATCCATTCTTTTCTCATCGATGAGCATGAGTTGCTCCTGTCTGACCCATATCCACTCTGCGTTGTCCAATTTTGCCTCTTGAATGACCCTTAAAGATGGTATTTTGACCTCTGCGGGTATCACAGCTTCAGTACCGTATACCAGCATGTACGGTGTTTCCCTAGTGGATGTTCTCATGGTGGTCTGATAACCCAGTAAAGCGAAAGATAGTTTCTCGTGCCAATATCTATGATTGTCCGCCACATTCCGTACAATTCTCTTGATATTCTTGTTGGATGCCTCGACTGTCCCATTCATTTGTAGTCTGTAGGCTATGGAATTACGGTGACAATTTCGAACTTCTCGCAGATTTCTCTTATGAGGTAGTTGTTGAGGTTAGCAGTATTGTCATTGATGATAGACTCCGGTATTCCAAATCTGCAGACAATGTTGTTCTAAACAAAATCTACCACTACCTTCTTTGTGACGGCCTTGTAAGTCGTTGCCTCACCCCATTTGGTAAAATAGTCGATATCTACCAAGACGAAGCGATGTCCATTTGATGTGGCAGGCTCTATAGCCCAATCATGTCCATGCCCCAAGCGGTGAATGGCCAGGATGAACCCATTATGTTTAATTCATTTGGCAGAGCTTGATTGAAATTCCTGTGAATCTTGAACTGATGACTCTTCTGTATGTAGCAGATACTGTCACTTTCCATAGTCATCCAAAAGTATCCAGCTCTTAAGATCTTCTTACCTAATGTGAACACCTTCATGTGGGGTCCGCACGTTCCTACATGAATTTCTTCCATTAACCTGGTTGCCTCGGCAGCGTCTACACATCTCAACAAACCTAACTCTAGGGTCCTCCTATAAAGGACTTACCCATTTAGGAAAAAGTGATTTGCCAGCCTCCTAAGGGCTCGCTTTTGACCATTAGTAGCATTCTCCGAGTATTCTCAGGTTCCAAGGAATTTCCTGATGTTGTGATACCATGGTTTGCCATCTGGTTCTTCATCTACATGGAAGCAATATACATGTTGTTCCCTAATCTCTACCTCGGTAGGGTCGATGTAGTTCTTGTCTAGATGTTGTATCATAGATGATAGGGTTGCAAGGGTGTCGGGGAACTCGTTCTGAATCCTGGGGATGAGCTTACTCAATCATCGTGAACTTCTTGCATAGCTCCTTCATGTAGTGCAGGTATGGAAGTATCTTGACATTCTTAGTAGACCATTCCTCTTGGACTTGGTGTATCAATAGATAGGAATCCCCTGTGACCAAAAGTTCTTTGGCGTTCATGTCGACTCCAATTCTGATCCCTAGGATGCATGCTTCGTACAAGGGAATCTTATCTTTGCCGATGTCGGTTAGTGATGTCTAGATTCTGAAATCAAGACTGTCCTAATTCTGACTCCTTTGAAGTTTGCTGCTCCATTGAAAAACATTCTCTATTCAGGGTACAATTCTGCAATATCTTCTCCAGAAAATAATACTTCTTCATCGGGAAAATTCGTGGTGAGCGACTCGTAATCCCCATCCATCAGATTCTCTGCGAGGTGGCCGGCTAAAGCTTGCCCATTGATAGCCTTCTGATTTATGTACACAACGTCAAATTCGTAGAGAAGAAATTGCCATTTAGCTAGCTTTATGGTAGGCACCAGCTTCTGGAAGATATACTTGAGCGGGTCGAGCCTAGATATCAGAGCACAACAAATGCATTCCATCAAAGTATATTTGGCCTCGCATGGCGTGAACTTCTTACTTAAGTAGTAGATGGCCTGCTCCTTTCTCCCAATTTTTGTCATGTTATCCCAACACATAGCCAAAGGCGTTATCCAAGACTTACAAATATAGTAATAGTTGCTTCCCGGGTTCGGGGGGAACCATCACTGATGGATTTGACAGATAATCCTCGATTTTATCGAAGGATTTCTGACATTTTTTTGTCCATTTTTTAGAAACATCCTTTTTCACAGATTATCATGGACTGGTCTATGAAGCGACTGATGTAATTTAATCTACCTAGGAAACTCATTACATCTTTCTTTCTCTTTGGTGGTGGTAATTCCTGAATGGCCTTGATTTTTGATGGGTCCAATTTTATCCCTTCCTGCTTACAATGAAGCCCAACAACTTTCTAGCGGGGACTCCGAACGCGTACTTTGTCGGGTTCAACTTCAAAGTGTACCTTTGCAGGTGTTCAAAAAATTTTCTCAACTCGTCCAAGTGCTCTGAACTCTTTCGAGACTTTATGATGATGTCATCCACATACAATTCAATCTCCTTATGAATCATGTCATGAAAAAGGGTCATCATGGCCCTCATGTAGGTGGCGCCAGCATTTTTGAGACCAAATGTCATGACTCTATAGTAGTAAATTTCCCAAGGTATGGTGAAGGCTGTCTTCTTTGCATCTTCCTCGTTCAATAAGATTTGGTGATACCCAGTGAAACAATCCACAAATGACTGCAGTTCATGCTTTGTGCAGTTATTGATGATGATGCGGATATTTGGCAGGAGGAAATCGTCCTTTGGACTAGCATTGTTGAGATCTCAGTAATCCACGCATATTCTGATCTTCCCGTCTTTCTTGTGTGCTAGGATGATATTTTCCAACTAGCTGGGATAATTGGTGACCCTTACTACATTCACCTCTATCTGCTTGGTCACTTCTTCCTTTATCCTTAAACTTGAATTTCCTAGGCTTCTGCTTGACCTGAAGCGGGCAGTCGATGCGAGATATTGTTGGTGCTTAATCTCGGTATATAATCATACGACCACGCGAACATATCGATATACTGTAGGAGGAGCTCAACCAATTTTTCCTTCTGCTCGGCTTCTAGATGAATGCTGATTCTGATCTCTTTTATGTCTTCTTCACTTCCAAGATTGACCACTTTTATTTCTTCAAGGTTGGGATTTTTCTGACTCTCCAGCTCTTCAATATCCTGCGGGAGATTGTCTGGCATCATACTCTCATCATACTTATCGTACTCTAGGTCGTTGCGCTCGACAATTTCTTTATATGTCACAATCGCGAAATGCGAGTTTTTAGCATTTTGATTACTAAAAAGAAAAACATAGTATAAATGAAGAGGTTAATAAAGTTGCGATGTTTGAGAAAATGATTATTCTTATTTCATCAAAAGAGAAACATTTTAAGCGTTCAAAAGAGGCAAACAACAAAAAGGTACAAATACGGTGCATGCCTCCATTGACTGTGCGCTTTTCAAAAGAAAGCTTTTACAGTTCCACATTACCAAGACTCCAGGCAAACCAAAGACGGAGTCGCGGTCCAATTCCGTAGATGTTCCCCTGGTTCGGCATCCTTGATAGTCGGTGTCTTGATGTCAGTCCCTTCACAACATTCTTCAATAATATTCATGAACATCTTTCACATCCCATCGATGATATCATCTTCTGGTACTGACCCATGACCATGACCAGAAACATGCTCTGGAACAAAAACCTTTTTCCCGTAGCTACCAGTATGAGCTTTTCCTTTCGGATGCTGATATCCTATGCCGGCCCTTCCTTTCTGCTCGTTAGGTTTAATTGGCTCTGTGATTCCGTCCGACCTAGCTCCCAGCCCTGTTCCTGGCCTGTACCCATATTTCATCATCTCCCTCATAGTTATCTTGGATCTATATGGTGACTGCATTCCCAAGTTTTGTTCAATCTCTTCCATTTCAGTAGTCTGCATGATTTCTTGCATGGAAAGCAACTCCATCTAGCCCTTCAAGGAATGGAACAACATGCTCCAAATAAGCAGAGTGACCCCATTCACCGTGAACCACGACCTCCTGACATCCCCACTCAAATTTTTTGCATTGATGTAAAGTGGATGGGACGGCCCATGCCATGTGTAACCAGGGCCTTCCCAGCAGCAAGTTGTAGGAAGAAAAGATATCCATTACTTGAAACAACATGGGAAACTTGATCGGCCTGATATGCCAGGCAAAATAAATTTCTCTGATAACATTCTTTTGTGAACCATCAAAGGATATCACCCTCACGTGGTTTCCTTGACTTCCCTCAAATGAGTTCCTAACTCCCGTAGGGTGGAGAGTAGACAAATGTTGACTCTTGATCCTCCATCGACTAATACTCGGGACACCACTTTGTCCCCACATTTGACAGTGATATGAAGAGCTTCGTTGTGACTTGCACCTTCGGCATGAAATTTGTTTCTTCTGAAAGTGATCATATTTGCTACGATAATTTTCCCAATTGTTGCGGCCAACGCCACATTGGTTGTGTTTCTTGGTACATTTACCCCACTTAGTACTTTCAATAGGGAGTGCTGATGATTGTCGGAGCTCATTAGCAGATCCATGATTGATATCTGTGCTGGAGTTTTCTTCAGCTGCTCCTCCACGGAATACTCTTTGGTCGACATTCTCTACCAGAACTTGGTGGCTTCTGGGTCTGTTATGTTCCTTCTTTGAATTTTCTCTCTTCCCAAGTTCCCTCGATTGTCATCTTCAGGAGCATAGCATCTCCCAGACCTAGTCATACCATGAGCTGCGGCAGAGTTTGTCATTTTGGCCTTTCCCTTTTGCTGGCATGTCCATGGGACGGTTTTGTATTCCTGACTTTTTTCGTCTCTTGATGTAACGACAGGTTGTCGCTAATAAGTTTTAACAGTCACTGTAAGTCTCACTTGTACTGTAATCATTGGATCCCTTTAAGGAGGGAACCTGGTGGCTTCTGCATTTCCAATAGTAACAATCGTTCCCTTTAGGTCATACTCTTCATCCAATGTGTTCTTGTTATCTCCCTGGTTTTAGTGATTTGACAGCGGATTGTTGTTGACATTGTGTGGTACCGGAGTGCATTGAGTGGCTCCGCTCTTAATTAGTGTTTCAATTTGATTTTTCAACTTAAAGCAATCTTCAGTATCTTGACCAGTTACATTGGAACGGTTCATGCACCTTTTAGTTGCATCAAAATATTTGGAGAGATACTCAGTAACCCTTCCCTCAACTGGATGTATCAATCCTGTTGTTCTCAATCTCTCAAATAATTGGGCTAGAGGGTCAGCAATCGAGGTATAATTTCTAGGACCCCTCTATGCAAAGTTCGTATGAGAGCGTAGTGCATAAGCAGGTAGGTTTTGGTGAGCAGTGGTTTGGACAAGAGCGTATGGTCGTTGTGGGTTCTGGTTGTTGCTGGATCAAGTAGGGTTGTATTATGGTAGAGGATGATAATATGGTCGTGTGTTATAGACTGGAGCATAAGTGGGTGGTGGTGAATGATTGCTTGAGGAATAGGAAGTGTTTTCGTGATGTGGGTTGGGTTGACGGTAAGGGATGACTGTTGAGACCTCCTATTTATTCTTCTTTCCGCTATCGATTGACTCTGATTGGATGGACTTGCTGGCCGCTTATAGTGCTGCCATGGATTGTACTTTACCAGATTTTATACCCTCTTCCATGGAATCTCCCATCTTGACCAACTCGGGAATTTTTGTACCATCATTCCCATCATCTTTTCAAAGTATATCCCTTCCTGGGCTTTGATGAAATATTTGGTTAATTCACTATCATCCAACGAAGGTTGCTCCCTGATAGCCTCTGACCTCTACCAACGTGCATATTCATGGAATAACTCGGATGGTTTTTTCTACAAGTTTACCAGTGCGAACTGATCGGAAGTGTTCTCTGTGTTGAATCGAAAGCGATCCGTGAAGTCATCCGCCAAATCCTGCCAAGTTCTCTAATTTTGCGGATCCTGTCAAGTATACCAGGTGAGTGCTTCTACCATCAGGCTTCTTATAAGTAACTTCATTCTCAGCTTCTCATTCCTCCCCATTCCGACCAACTTATCACAATATGCCCTCAAATGTGCATGGTAATCACCCATCCTATTGAAGATATCAAACTTCGGGGGTTTATACACTGTTGGAATATCCACATTCGGATGAATACACAGATCCTCATAGTCCAAACTTTCACTTCCTTGGGCAACTTGGAGGTTCTTCATTTGCTTTCTCAAGATTTATAACTGCTCAGATACTGACGCCTCTTCCTTACGCCAGGCTTCCCGTTCCATCTTAGCGTATTGGTCAATCTCAAAAGGCGCCCTGACCATAACAGGCGCTGTAAAGGTAGGTTTAGAAATGGCATATATAGGGGGAACATACTGCTCATGAGGGGTAGTATGTGTTGGTTTGGGTGAGTGGTAAAAGTGACTCCTTCACGAGGAGGGATGTGAGTTGCATTAGTGGTGATGGGCAGGTTTTGTGGTGTCTTAACGTACTAGGGTACATAGGGAGTGTGGATAGGAGATTTGGTGGGTTTGCGGGGGTTACTGGAGATATGACTTGAGTGGTGGGAACTAAAGTTGGGGTGTTGTTGTTTTGGTGCAATATGGAAGGAAAATGGTAACGAATTGAATCCAAAGAAGGTAATTGACATGGTTGAGGAAGCGTTGTCACGACCAGGTGCGCTAGTTCCCTGATATGTTGTACTTCCTCCCTCTGAGATTTTATTTCCCGGGCCATCCTAGCCACGTATTCATCATTCCTGGTATCATCCTTTTCCCCCCATCGCCCCGGGCTATCGGCTATGACTAGAGCATGATTAGTCGGGTTTTCTGTAGCTGACATCTTTCCCTTTGATCTTAGATTTTATGGTGGTTCTGCCTGATTTGGTCGACACAAACCAACTTTCATTTTCTTTTCGGTGGATAATAGTAAAGCAAAATAAAAATAAGAAGATAGAAAAACAAAAGGGACAAGAGTCAGTTTCTTCATTTATACAAGCAGGAAATCACACAGAGCAATTAATTCTCGCATTAAGGCTAGCACATTTCCAAGAATTCATGGGGGCCTCTCATTGCCAGAGGTAGGATTAATTCGCAGATATTTGACAAATATTTAGACCTGACACATTTAGATCTGAAGAAAGTTTGTTTTCATTGATAATTTGGACTGATATAAGTGGGAAGAAAGATTACATTATTGTTTCACAGAACTACATGGTCTTGGTCAACATTCCCTTTTGGAAAGTAAAAGAAAACTGGGAATAAGGGTACAAAGAGGGAAAGAAAGGGAACTCAACAACTCTAATAAACATCCCTTGAGTCGTTTCCCATCTCCGCTTCTTCTTCTGGATCTTCTTCTGAATCCTCCTCCGGGTCTTCTTCTAACTCCTCCTCGTCATCTTTGAATTCTGACTTCTCTGTTGGATCTTCTTCCAGTTCTGTGATAGACTCTATTGGGATGCACTCTACTACTCGGTCATCGACTTCAGTAGGTGGCAACATATGATCGACGGATCCTGGGACCACTTTACGGTCCATTGAAGTATTCACAAGGTAATATGTCAGGATCTTGTGGTAAATATTTAAGAAGCCACTGCGTCCTCTAACCAGGCTATACCATATCTAGTTGGCCAGGCCATCTCGTCTTCCTCGTTGATCCATACATAATACTCAAGAGTGAACCACTGGCTTTGACCCATTGGCATTGTGACCAGGTCGTTCCACTCTTCTTTGAGCCTTTTTATCTTGGGAATTGGAATATGTATGTTGTACTGATCCTCGTATAATGTTTTCCTTGTCCATAGAGGCACATCTTAGATTATCCCCAATTGTCTAAAGACCCGCAGGGGTGAGTATGGTTGAATACCTTCAGGTCCGATCAGCTCAATGAAGTATTTCTGAGGAGTCCGTAAGATTAATCTTCCACCAAACCATGAAGTTTCCAGTTGATCCTTTCTCCACCCAGGTTGTTCAGCATTTCCCTCCACTCTTCTTGCCCATGTGGGGAGACCTAATATCTCATTCTTTCGTTGTGGCTGTGGATCATGTTGCTGAGGCCCACAAAGTAGTCGATGGTGGCCTCTCGCTGGAAGAAATGTTCTGTAGCCCAGATCTGAAGAAACAAGTTACAACCTTTAAAGAAATCATACTCTCATGCACGTGCGGACAAAGCCCTAGGTATCTCAGCTAGCTCTATCGGCACCAAAGTAGCTTGAAGGTTTCCGCGGAAGATCGCCAGAACCATAGGTAATAAATTGATGTTTATCCGAATCCTTCTCTAACAACAGGCGAGTGTGCACCCCGTCTGCTCAGATGTTCAGCAAAACGGTTAGTGCCCCTAGGTGCATCTGAACCTCATCTCCGTGTTCCCGACGAATATTTTTTCACCACTACTTTAATTTATGTGGCGCTCCCATTACAATGCTAACCTCAGGGATATTTTAGTTGATTTCCATTTTTCTGAAGTGGGTAAAAGAAAGGTGTTTGGCAATTATTTGCTTCAGATATTTAAGTGTCTTGTCAGTTTGTTTGTCTTTCCACAGAGGTCATGTCGTTGGGTGCAAGACCCTGTAGACATTATGGTGTCTTTTCTAATTGTGTGTCGATGCCAAAGATCGACTCCCCTAAGGTTTATATAGTATGCCCTATCTTTGCTAGAGTCGAGTGTTTCCTACTTTTGAGTTGGACTGAAGGCTGCGAGAAGTTATGTCAGTTGACCTAACAAAGCCATTCTCTGAGACTAGAGAGTTTTGAAAAATAGGTTCGGAGGGGTGTAAAAGACAATCCTTGCGTGCCATTGTGTGTGATAGTGTACGGCCAATAATCGATAGGAAGAAATCTGATGATAGTGTATATAAAACGGTAACAGAAAAGAGTGTAGCAACAATAAGCATGATAATAAGCGTGAAAAGAAAATAAAGCAGTTAAGCACGTTATTGCAATATTATCTACAATTAAGGAAATGCAGAAATAAATCCTAGATGCCAAATTAGTCTAAGTCTGCTAAGGTCAGAACCTAAGTATGGATCCCTAGCAGCGCCATGTTGTTGCACCCTATTTTGCACTAGTCAAAACAAGATTCTACTTGTGGTTTCTCTGCTGTTGATAAGGGTACCTATTAATTACTAAATCATTTTCTTTATTAGTTTGCTAACTGGTGAGATTATGGGTAAGGGTTCTAGTTCTTCTAAGGGGAAGGTATTAGGCACCACTTAAAATCTACATGAGGTAGCTTCATAGGGCTTAGACTAGATTTGTGATCAATTATTTATACTATGCCTTAATTAGCGTTCTAAAGATATAGCTAACTCCATATTAGGACATAATTCTTACGGGGGGGGGGGGGGGGTGGTGTAGTTTAAAAGGATATGCATTAATAGAGGAAAATAACGTTAGTGTATATATACTTGAAAAGCTTTTGAAAAGAAATATAAGGGGTTGATATTTAAGAAAGTATGTGAAAAGAGAAAATTAAATTATACACTTGTTCCTAAAGCATAAGTAGGCCTAAATGTACCTTGATGAAAACCCTTTTGAGGGACTACACTCCTTATTTTGAAATAATTTGATTTCCTTTTAGAGACAAAACTTGCGACTTAGTTTGGTTTTTCCTTCTGAAAGTGGGGCTACAATCCCTTACTAAGCCCAGGACCTCAATATCTTTTTAAGACAGAAGGTGACGAAAACATAGTCATGATATAAACAATTGTAATTACCGAATGAGAGATTAGTTACTAACTAATTCTTTTTAATCCTATGTTATTTAGGGCTTGCCTATGTTTTATATGACATTAAGGTATAAAGTAAAGCATCCAATCCAATATATAAGTATTGTATACATGTGAGATGGAATTACAACAAAGATGCAACAAAAAGCAACAAGGCAGTAGAAAAAAGGTAACAGCTAAAGTAAAGGATTGGACTCTGGTAATTGGGCCTCAAAGAGGCAGGCCTAGCAGTAAAAGATGCGGCTACAGCTGACTTCAGACCTCCAGAAAAATGCAGCAATGTTGGGATTGGGCCTGAGTTCCTCATGCCTAAACAGATGTACATGTTTTAAAAGAGAAGGTCATTAGATACTGATTTACATGTATGAAACACATAAACAAATGATTGGAGAAATATCTAACAGAATATCAATACTCAAATACTGAGAAACTTATACTAATATGGTGGTTATACATGACAAATAATTTATGTTGAAAATCTTGGTTGTCATTAAACACTAATTCCCTAAAGAACAACAACTGTCAATGAATTAAGGGCTAAGGAAAGCGTTCTACTCAAGGTCGATGCCCCCTTTAAATCCCCCGACACTACAAAGTCTTATGGGTCTAAAGGCCTAGGGCGATGCCTGTGCTAGGGAGAGCAGCCCAACCTAGAGTTAAACTCCACTACGAAAAACCCCTAACCCCTAATGACTCATTTTTCCCTATGGGTTTAAGTGCCAATGAGGCCCTTTCAATGTAAACTAACTACTATAATATTCCCTACCATAGAAGTATACCTATTCTCTTAACAGAATAACATAATGATACAAAAAACAATTTCATTTTTATGACTATATTTCTAATACCAAATGTATAATACATATATTAAGCAAGTCTAAAGGTCAGATTTCAAACACATATGGGAGAGAAACAGCAACAATAATATGACTGTTAAAGATCTAAACACTTAGGATCACATTCAAAGGATAGGTAAAGAACACACAATTCAGTTATGAAGCAATACAAATGCCTATGTTTTATCAAACTAACACAAATTAGTTAACTTAGGCCTTTCAACTAGCATATGCACAGATTGACAATACCACTTGAAACTTTTCTTTAAAAAAATCTACAAGGATTCAGGTAGATCGTCATGATTAACCAACACTATAGGTATTAACAATGATATCAGGACTCTTGGCATGACTATATGTTAAAGATTCAAACAAGGAATTATTAAAGATGCTTAACAGAATCACAAGTTACCAACCATACTTCATTTGGGATTGAGCGCGGAATCATATCTTCATAAGAATAATAAATAGGCAAATATTATGTCTAAGCAACAACAATAGAAAGTTCTCTTATGGTTTACAGACTAAGTTCAATTCATCAGTAGGGAAAGTGAGGACCAAGTGCAATTTCAAAACAGAGTATAAGAACATGAGGTCATGCAAACAAACAAAATGCAGACAATTTAGTTAACTACACATAGATACTTAATTGGGGTTGTGATCCTACACAGACAGGGTGAGCTTGACCTATTATAGAATGAAGTCAGTAACATCAAAAAGTGGGGGGGGGGGGGGGTATAGACAAGGGAAGTATTATACCAAAACAGGTTTAACTTAGGTGTATAGACTAAAATTAGCATCTGAATATGAAGCAGTCATACTCAACTTGAAAGCAGTTATCACTCAACTATAACAAAATGACTATGGCCTGCTTTTATGAAAGAAAACTTAATGATGACTATGTGTAAGCTTCACAAAGTCAGCAGTGTCATAAAGGAAATTAAAGACAAGAAACGTGATGCACCAAATAGGTTTAACTCAGTTATGCCACTCAGAGTTACATCTAAACACGAGGCAGTTATGTTCAGCTTAACAATAATAACTATAACAAATATAACTATGATCTATTTCTACGAAAAAGGGGTACTTAATCTTAATAGAGTATATACATAAGGGTTATTGATATTCATTGTAAATTGTTAAGTATAAGTAATTTAATTTTAAAAGGGAGGGTAAAAATTGACCGTCAACAATAAGGCTATGTGCCATTAGCAACTCTATTTCATTATTTCGAGTTAATAATAAAATGATTTGATCTATTTTCATGTTAATGGGATTAAGCAATGTTGGCACAAATTTCTCTAAGTCTATATGTCGCTTAGTCCTACCTCGGGCACAACTATTTGTTTAAGCACTGCAAGGCTTTTTTCACTTTCACCTTACTGACTCAGCTACCTTTTTGTTTTTCTTTCTTTTGATTATTCCCATTTCCAAAGGTTTGTTCGTGCACTCTGACAACATCAGCATACCACATCGGATCTAGAGGTCGTCCACCTCTTCCCCTTCCTAGTGACATTAAAAGCAAGGGTAAAGGAAAGATGGACGAATTAGAGCACGTTCGAAACCTCGCCAGCCTGTCCCGCACCTTAAACGTCCCTAGTATCAATTACCAAAATGCTACTACTCAAAACCCAACGCAACCCCAGAATCCACAACCCCAAAACTCGCAACTCCAAGCTCCATAAAATCCCCCTAACACTCAGTAGTACCACCACCCCACACTCCCACAAAACCTGAACCCTGCACCATTTCAAGTTCCGCATAATCACCATCAACACACAACTCCATACCCACAAACCACCGCTTACCTTGCTCTTCAAAATGCACCACAACCTACCCACGATCCAACCCAGGAATCCATCAACGACCATCCATACAATAAAGTCCCTTGAACCCACCAAAATAACCCCGTATACATGAAAGCATTACCATACACACCACGACAAACCCTATATATTCCAGAACCTACCGAAAAGGACTTGCTCATTAAGAAAATAGTTGAGGAGCTCAAGAAGTTGTTCGGAAGTGTCCAGAGTGCAGAGGGATGAAAGGTTTAAATTATGAAGGCTTGTGTATTCAACCAGATGTGGAACTCCTGAAGATTACAAACCCCTGAAGTTTGAGATGTTTGATTGCACCGATGATCCCAATGTGCACTTAAGGACTAAGAACGAGAAAATCCGCATGAAGGTGTTCATGCAAAGTCTCATATGAGATGCCTTGTCATGGTACATCAGTCAAAACCCAAAGAAATTGTCCAATTGGGTGAGTATGGTATCCGACTTTATGTACAGATTCAGATTCAATACGAAGAATGCACTAGATGTGTTCAATATCAAGAACCTCATGAAGAAACCCATGGAAACCTTTCGTTATTATGACACTCGTTCGAGATCAGAAGTTACTAAGGTAAGGTCATCATTGGAGGAAGAACAAATGAATAAGTTATTTGTGCGGGATCAGGACTCATAGTACAGTACAAGATTGATGGTCATAGAAAATCACAAGTTCTCTGCCATCATAAATTTAGGAGAAAGGATTGAGGAAGGTATCAAGAGTGGTATGGTTACCAATTTCGAAGGCCTGCATGCCACTAATAAAGCTTTGCAGTCTGGAGGTATTTCTAATGAAGAAAGAAGTGGGTACTGTGATGATAACCCAAGGGACAAAGTCTCCCCTCACATATCAAACACGTCCATTGGTATATCATCCCTCACCCCTAAAATACTATTATCCCGCTACCACCTACCATACCTATAATACACAACCAGCATACTATCACTCACCCCCACCTGCCCGTCAGAACTACCCTAAACCCCGACCCAATTACGACCACAGAGCTCCCAGAAAATACACCCTTCTTGCTGAACTAATAGCCCAATTGTATAAGAGGATGAAGGTTTCCAGTTACATCACTCCTATTTCACAGCCAAAACTGAAAACCTTTTTTGGTGGATCAATCCCAACGAAACTTGTGCCTATCACTCTACCATGAAAGGGCATGCCATTGAGGATTGTCGCATGTTGAAAGACAAGTTTCAAATACTGATTGATACTAAGATAATACAGGTTAAGGAATCTACACCCAATGTCCACAACAACATTTTCCCTACTATAGGAGTGAGGGAGTAAATATGATTGAGATTGATAAAGAATGGGACTAGGAAGGGTCCATCAGTCTTATTTGAGAAGGAGTCACTTCCATGAAATCCCATGTCACACTCTCACCGATTTTGGTGCAAGAAAGGGCACTGTTCAACATTGAAATGGCTACACCTAGTCCACTATTCACCGTCATGGTAGCTCCTTCACCATCTTAAGAATCTGATGTTGTTTCATAGTACTATCTGGCTCAAGAAAGAGGGGAAGGAAAGGCTAAGATGGAAGAAGCGGGCGCCGCCCAAAGAATGACTCAAATAGGAAGACTATACACGCCGGAGAATATTCTTAAGGGAGGGCTAAGTACGAAGATCGCGCCAAAACCACCTGTTGTGAAAACAAGTAGTTATGATTTGTGGAGAAAGATAGAAGAAAAAGTGTATTTTGTTGTTGATCACCTAAACAAAACTCCTTCCCAAATATCCTTCCTCTTATTTTTGCAGAACTCAAACGCACATAAGAACACCTTGATGAAGGTGTTAAGGTAAGCTTATGTGCATGTTGGTATCACCAATGGAGAAATGGCAAATATGGAGGGACAAGTACTAGAAATACACAAGATCACTTTCCATGGAGATGAGTTGCCACCAGAAGGTTTGTGTCACAACAGGGCACTACACATTACTATATAATATGAAAACAAGTTCATTGCACGAGTCTTGATTGATGGGGGTTCGAGTCTGAATATATGCCCTCTAACTACCCAGAAGATATTGGGTATAGGCATACCTGAGATACGATTGGGGATTAAGAACGTCAAGGCATTCGACAGATCCTAGAGAGCTACAGAGAAACTTATTTGAGTTTGAATATAGGCCTGACCATGTTCTATGTCGAGTTCTAGGTACTAGATATCTCTACCACCTACAACTTGCTACTGGGATGATCGTGCATACATATGGCTAGGGCAGTTGCTTCTACAATTTGCATCAAGCTTTGATGTTCAAGTGGAATCATCAGGAGGTGGTTATTCACGAAGATGGAAAGAATCCTATCTATACCAACCAGAATGTACCAACATATGAAAATAGAGGGAAGTTAGGAGGGGAAACATTCCATAGCATTGAACATATAAACACAATCGAGATGGGACGATGGTGGACTAATAAAGTATTGAGCATACTGCGTTGGCTAGGGTATGGGTCATGCCGAGGGCACGGTCGCAAGTTTCACGGGACAAGACACCAATATGGCCACAGACTCAGGGCACTACCTTCGGTCTTGGGTGTGAGTACACTATGAAAGAATATCAAGAATGGTCACCACCATGATGTGATTTCTACTACCCGTTGCCTAAACCCATAGCACTATTGTACCAGACATTCTGCAAAGACGATGTAATTTGGGGTTCGGAAGAATATGGGATTCTAGTTAGCATGAGAAGTTTGTTCTTAGGTGAAGAAGATAGGGATTGCAATGTGATCTTGGGAGAGGAGGAGGAAGACCTCACCATCCAGATGGCAGGAGATGGAGTTGTGCTCAAGAACTGGACCGACACACCATCCCGGGCTCGTCGAGCACCTAGGTAGATTTGGCATACTATCATGATTTTCCTTAATATTATTTTCTGGTACATAAAACATTCAATATTTTGTTTTAAGATAAGTACTTGAGATATCGATTCATGTTTGTTTTGACATTTCTAAGTTTAAAACTAATTCATTATTTCTCTTCGTTTATTTATATTATTATCTCTATATTCTCTTCAGCATAACTATTTTCTATCCTGTTGAATCTGCAACCATGACATGTAATGTGACAATGCAACATGATGAGAGTGATTCAAAAAAATGAAAAAAAAAAAAGATGTAATACCCGAGGAAATTGCCAGGGAAGTAGAGAATTTTGAAAACAAACTAAAGTCAATTTTAGAGGAAACTAAGGTAGTCAATTTTTGGGATTCTGAAATAGTCAAAGAGACCTGTATTAATATCCATCTATCACTGCCAGACGAAGAATAGTACATCATATTTCTAAAAGAATATGAGGACATCTTTGAGTGGTCCTATTACAACATGACATGGTTGAGCATATCCATAGTATCCCACAAGCTACCTACCAACCCAATGTGTCCGCCAGTGAAATAGAAACTCATGAAGTTCAAGACAGACATGAGATTGAAGATAAAAGAGGTGTTAACCAAGCAGATCAAGGCCAAGGTCCTTTGAGTGGTTGAGTATCCAACTTGGTTAGTCAATATCCTACCCGTAACAAAAAAAGATGGGAAGGTTAGGGTGTGCGTTGACTACAGAGATCTGAATAGAGCAAGTCCAAAAGACGATTTTCCACTATCAAAAACACATATCTTGATCGACAATTATGCCAAATGAACTCCAATATTTTGTCTATTGCTTCGTGGGATACAACCAAATCTGGATGGATGATAAACTAGCCTTCATCATGCCATGGGGTGTGTATTGCTATAAGATGATGTCGTTTAGTTTGAAGAACGTCATGGCTACTTACATGACCGCCATGACCACTCTCCTTCATGATGATACACAAGGAAATAAAGGTTTACGTGGATGATGTCATTATAAAATCCAAGAAGATCCTGGATCACACAGCAAATTTGAGAAAGATTTTTGACCTGCGAGGTTTTCGGGGTCCTTGCTGGGAAGTACTAGGTTTCGTTGTCAGTTGCCGAGGAATTGATTTGGACCCATAAGATTTGAGAACGTTTTTTGACCATAGAGGTTTTCAGGGTCCTTGCCGGGAAGTTACTCGGTTTGATTGTCATACGCCGAGGAATTGAGCTAGACCCATCCAAGATCTACCACTGCCGAGGAATAAGAAGGAAGTGATGAGTTTCTTGGGGAGTCTCAATTACATCATCTGTTTCATCGCACATTCAATGGTAGTATATGAATTAATCTTCAAGATGCTGAGAAAGGATGTTGCAGCAAGTTGGACTGAGGAATGTCAAAAGGCTTACGATAAAATCAAGGAGTATATGTCCAAACCCACTGTGTTAGTCCCACTGGAGCGCAGGACCTCTACTGATATACATGTATATGTTGGACAGAGTGTTTGGATGCATCTTAGGACAACGCGATGAGATGAGAAGGAAAGAGCAAGCAATATACTATTTAATTAAGAAGTTCACGCCCAACGAAGCTCGATTTTTTCTCTATTGGAACGTACTTTTTGCGCTCTGACATGGATAGCCTAGAAGTTGAGGCACTACTTTTGGGCATACACCACATACCTCATATCGAGAATGGACCCCTTAAAGTACATTTTTCGGACACCAATGACTAATAGCAAGGTGGCAAAGTGGAAAATACTGCTAAGTGAGTTTGACATCGTCTGTGTGACTCAGAAGGCGTTTAAGGGGCAAGAATTGGCCAATCACCTGGTAGAGAATCCTTGATCATGACCAAATACACGCCTTTAAAGAGGTATGATATAGTCGGTTGCAATAATAAAACCCAACAAGGAGTCGGGATCGAATCCACAGAGAGCTAAGATGGGAGTTAGTAGTATATAAATGGAATGAGTAGGTTTTTGTTTCTACTTCTAAAATTAAGCTAATGATTTCAAATCTAAAGGTATAAAACTAGAGATGATTATTTTTTTAGTGTTCTCCAAAGATATAAAAAGCCTAGGGTTATGACCATGACCTATGTATTTGCCTAATGGGTTAAAGACTTTTATGCTCATTTTATTGATTGGGGTGTATTATAGCTCACATCACTATGTTGCCCACTCAATACCTCTCGGTCAAAGAGTGATTTTGCCCAAATTGGCTTTCTCAAGACCAAATGTGTATCTACCAAATGGTTGATAAGAACTCAAGTCGGGTTGTTACTATCTCTAGGTTGAACCCTTTAATTAGATTAATCAATCTCTCAACTGACCCAATTCCTTGTTAGCTAAGTTACCTAGACTAGGTCCCTCTTTCTCAAGAAGAGACCAAGACAAATAGGCTTGAATCAATATTTGCAATAATTAATTCCACAATTGAAGTATGAACAAAGCTAAATAATAAACACTAATTCATAAACAAGCATAAAATTAATCACTTATAAGGTTCACACACTAGGGTTAGGTCACAACTCTAGTAAAAATATAGCTACTCATAGTGGGTGTAGAAGAAAACAAAGAAGAAAAGATGATAAAAATCATATTGAAAGATTAAAATATAAAATTCAATGTTAAATCACCAAAATAAGCTAAAGTTGCCTAAAGAAGCAAAGAGAAATGGCTACAGCACTTTGAATATTCAAAACTTGACCTAATTTTGTGAAACTCTTGTATTTATACAAAGCTGAAAATTTTGGACAAAAATGACTCTCGGTTCGGCCGCACAATTCCATGTGCAATCCGCAAAATTCTTCATCTTGTAGGAGCTGTGGTTCTGCGGCCGCAAAATTCTTGACTGCAGCCATGAGGCTTCATTTCTGCGGTCCGCAGATTTACCACTACATCCGCAACTTGGTGTTATTTGGTCTGCACCTATACTTTTGCGGCCGCAAGGCACTTCTTTTGCGGCCGCACAATTCTTGTGCGGTCCGCAATCTTGAGGGACTTGGAACTTGGGAATTTTCACACTCTCTGAACTTTGTTCCTAGCTCGGCTTTTGCGGCCGCACAATTCTTGTACGGTCTGGTATTTGTCAGAAAGTTTGATGGGCTTTTCTTTATCATCTGTGGCCGCAGATGAAATTCTGTGGTCTGCACTTTGTAGCTTTTGTTCCTTTTATTGCCTTGAGTTTAGATTACTCCTTTTGAGTCAGATTTCATCTCGGGAGTCCAACTTCCAACATTCTTTTAATTTAGCACATTTCATCAGTTTTGGGAACACAATTCAATGCTTTTAGACTAAAACAAAAGCTAAAAAGGCACTAATAAGTAGTCAAAATCCCCACTTATCAACTCCCCCAAACTTAATTCTTTGCTTGTCCTCGAGCAAATAAAATAGTTCCCACCTCCAAAAGTTAAGGGACATTACAGCTAGCCACGGGTGAACCATTCACACCTTAGTTGGGACCAACAATCAGCCACACCACTCATGCATTATCGGCAAGGCAACAAGTTAAACATTTATGCACATATAGCTCTAATGTGACAGTTGAGCATCCAGGGTTAGGCTTTGCTCATCAAGGACTTTCACTCTACTTGTAGGCCATGGTGGATCATAACCTCCTCCTCCTCTACTCTCCATTTGCCAAGCTCACTTAAGAATTTAGCACTCAATTTAAAAATTTATGAAAGGTTCACTCATCTAACTCAAGAGAATGTGACAAGTATGGCTTCCGGTACCATAAGCTAGCCCCTCATGTAGGTCACCACTAATGTAGCTCACTCGGCTCAAAATCAAGTAGGACTTATTTCGGGATGTAATGAAGGTTTTTGGGTTAGGGATTGATACAATATGTATAAGTGGTTACACCTTTCTTAAGCCCTCCATCACGACTGACACTTTGTCGATTCCTTGAGGCACTTTCTTTTCCTTGAGGGACTAGAGAGACATAACATCACTCTTTCTTGATCATTACATTCATATATCTCCATGTTTGGGATCATTGCTTTTCTTTGACTCCCTTCAACTCTTTCATTTATTCACTTTTTTGCCTTTCTCTTTTTGTTCTTTTCTTTTCGTTGCCTTTCCTTCTCATCATTTTTTTTCTATTTTTGTGCCTTGATATCTTTTTTCAATTTCCTACTCTCTCCCCCAAACTTACATTTTTAGCCAATTGTTTCACATGAGTGTTAAGGAAAGCTCGGGTGCCAAGAGAAGGTCATGATAGAACGGGCAAAGGCTTGTAACATGGTTTTCAAATCAGAATGGCTAAAGGATCGAAGTGGTTGACTAGTGTTGACATCATTGGTAGGCAATAGAAAACTCAAACGGACAAAGAAAAACCTACAATCACTTCTCAAGCCAACCAAAAAACATTCCGGGAAAGTTCTAGACCTTCCGCACAATCACTCGGACTAGCAACAAAGCATCTCACACCTCATGCAACTAGATTTTTAATGAGGATAGAGTCGGGGGCGCACAACGACCACATTCAAGATTGAAGATCAATATAGTCCAGTTAGACCACTCGATGGTATCATAGTCAACACAAGAGTCACAAAGTCACTAACTAGAGCTGTTTACTTTTAAAAATCCTTGTCTCTAACCATAAACACGTAGTTAAATGTGTTGGTGCCAAATGAAACATTTTTGACTCTTCGAGTTTGACTTAATCAAGTCTTTTTATTCATTATTACAACTATTATCACCTAAATACAAAACGTACTCATTCCCTTAAGAAGGTTGTCACGCCATCATTCGTTGGGACGAGTCACCCGGTTCACACACAAAACTACCTTTGGAAAGAATTATGACATTAAGAAAACCAAAGGCTTATTATCTACTAAGACATAAAAAGAAGCTGCTAAATCAAAAAGAAGCTACTAAATTAAACACTAACTAATAAGAAAACAAACATAAATAAGCTACCAAACAAAAACTATTGAAAGTAGAACGAATGTACTTAATGAGAGAGAAAAAGAAGATATATACATAATGAGAGAAGATAGAGAATATATACATCATGAGAGAAAGGAGAGAATATATACATAATGACAAAGAAACGAGGAAAATAGTACCAAGTTAAGTACAGGCCAAATGTCTCTGAATCAAAATAAGATCAAATAAACTCCACCCCCCATAATAAAAATAAGTATTGTCCTCAATGCTTTCAAAGTAAGAATAAAGAAAGGGAAAGAGTGAAGAAGACTCTCTATGGCTCCTTGGATACCTCCGTGTCCACAGCAGTGTCACCGCCCTCAGTCTCCTCTAACTGGATCTCATCATCCTCGACTCTGGGAGTGGTTGGGTAGGTGAACATCTGGCGTACTCGACAATGTCGGTAGCAAGGTCTGGCTCCTCAGAATGGCCAGCTGGTGCCACTGGAGCTGATGGTGCTGTTAGAGCTAGATCAATCAGCATCTCAAATGGAAGATCTCCAGCTGCTGCGATCAATTGTCATCTCTCTCTGGAGCTTGTCAACTGACTTCTTGGAAGCCTGGGACTTTCTCATTTTCTTTACTTCCTTTCCCAGCTCCTCAATCACTGCCCTATGTTGTACCAGAGTGTTCGTGACAGTAGTCTGCTTCTCCAGGAGATTCTTCAATGTCTCTTCCACTGTCAGAGGAACCTAAGGTGCCTGAATGGATGACAGTGCTGCAACAGTGCTGGATATGTCAGACAGCTTTCCAGTGGCTGTCTGCATCAAGTTGTTGGGGCTCGCCAATGTCTAGGAGACTCGCAGTGTAGAACGTGGGGTAGCAGGCATATGCACCGGCTTCAAAGTTGAGGTGGAACCTATGATAGGAATAGTAGTGGGAACTAAAAATGGTGGTGGAGGCATCACTGCGGCACTGGAGGATGGCTCATCTGAAGTAGATGGACCCTCAACTGTCTCAGCAACTACCACAACTAGCTCGTCAGACTGGCCCGCAAAGGTAGGAGGTTGAACCTTCTTCTTTGGGTTCATAGTGTCCATCAGAGAGTACCATGAGAAAGGCTTCTTCTGGCATACCTTCATATCATAATCCTTCGTCTCTAACCCTCGCATCCGTGAGATACTCAATGATAGTGTTAGGACACGGATAAGACAAGTCAACTTGCCTCGTGATGACAGAGATGTTGGCCGACATCACGACACCCACATTTATCGGGTACCCGGCCATGATAGAAGCGATTAGAGCTGCCCACGAGATTGAAAGATAGGTCTCTGGCACGGGTCTAGTCTACTGCAGACAAAGGTCTGACACCCCTTCGCCTCAAAGCTCAGGGTGTTCCGACTGAATAGGAACCCCTGCTATGATCCATGGTGGTGGTGGCCCATGAACTGCTACCATCTCTACTAACCAAAGACGGGCTGCCTCCCCGAGTGCACACTTCTCCAAGTACTGTGCGGGCTCTATATAATCAAACCCCAAGTAGGTGTTCAAGGTATGCTTGTCAAAATGCACCTTGAGGTTCCTCACTTTTGTAACCTTTGTCCCTTTCTTGATGTGCTCCACATTGGCATAGAATTCCTAAATAATATACTCGTTTGCATCCACCATGCTCTGGTGGACCAAATCCACCCTTTTTGCTCTCTAAACTATCTCAAGACGACACAGTTGTACTTTTCTAAGTCTTTCAAATGCAATTGTCGCTCAAGGGTGAGCGACCTCACTGCTACCATTCTCAGAAGCTGGAGAAGGCTGCTAAGCTGGAAAACCAGTCCTCCAATACCTCTTTCTTTCTCGACCTTTTCAAGGCCGGCAACTGCAGCATCCTCCTCCCCACCCACCCCCTTGCCATCATCTGGGATGTCATCAACTGTAGTAGTTGGTGCCTCGGGAACTGGTGTAGAGGAGTGCTCGGAAGCGTGACTAGCACTTTCCAAACCCTTGAAAGTGCTCTGATATGTGGTAGGCTCGTCTCGGAGTTGGTACCTTCCTGGTGGTTTTGATTGGGTAGCAGACTGCTCTTGAACCGAGTTGCTTTCTGATGCTTCCTTAGACGAGACATAAGAACTGGACTGGGAGGGATCTGCGTTTCTTCCTAGGGCGGCTGTAGCGTTCTTTGTTATTATCTTTGAAGTATCACCTCTGCCTCGAGATATAAACCTTTTCTTTACCAAGTAAAAACAGGTGTCAGTTGTAATTCATTGTAAACATGCAAGAACACACCAGAAAGACAGTGAACAACATAGTGAAAAACATGCTTGCAGGGTAGGGGATTGTGATCTGTAGAATATCCATTGCGGCCGCAGAATGGGCATTGCGGACCATACATTTTTCCTTTACGGCCGTAGTATTGGATTGTGGTCCGCACAATTCTCATTGCGGCCGCAACTCAGACATCACCAATATGCCAACTCTCTGATAACAGAGAATTGGCTGTTTTGCAGCCGCAACAGGTTTTCTGCGGTCTGCAAATTTTCTATTGCGGCCGCACATGTGAGTCGTCACATTGGCAACTCTTTCATTACAGAAAGATAGTTGTTTTGAGGCCGCAGTGGGTTTTCTGCGATCCGCACAACCATAATTAACTAACTTACCTAGAAGCAACTTCTGTGGACTGAACAATATCTTGTGCGGCCGTAGATTTCAAAACAATCACGAACAACAGGAATTCTAGGATTTGCAATTTTGGCACAAATTTGACATGGAAACATAATGTAGGCATGAAAGTCTGGTTACCCAATCTCCAATTAGCAAGTATTAATTTATCCACTCCAGAATTACCCCCACAAGTATGTACAATTAGATTCAACAGATGGTAGGCCCAAAAGTTTTACTAGAAATCTAAAAAGAAAAAGAATTACAAGAAATTAACAAGATTATGAAGCATACCAGATGTGAATGAATGCAAGAAATGAGTGATCAACAGTTGCTAGATGTGTGGGAAGATGATTTAGCAAGGGATTTCAATTTTTTTTAGACTTGGTAATGCTCTAAGAGGGAAAAAGGTAACAGTAGCCCTAAGTCTTGTATTTATACTTGTCGATATCTACCTAAGGAAAGGTAAGTGAATGCAGCCGCATGATTCCTATTACGGTCCGTGCTCTGTTACCTGAGGGCTCAGAAGCTTTTGTTGTTGCTATCCCTAGAATTTGTTGTGCGGCCGCAAAAGTTATTGCGGACAGCAGATTTTTTCTTGCGGCTGCAGATTGGCCTTTTCTCTGACAAACGAACTTCAGAGGGTTGTCATTTTCCCTCTTCAATTTGTGCGCTCCACAATGTAATTGTGCGGTTGTAGAGGACCTTTTGCTGCAACAAACATAATTGTGCGATCTGCACAATTCAATTGCGGTCCGCAATTCTTTCCACACTTAGCCAAATTTCTGGACACATTTCCTGTAAGGCACGCACAACACTACATCACACTTCAAATCCAGTTAGCACAAAAATAACACCTAACTGCTAAAGAAGAGAAGAAAAGAAAAAGAAACATAGGTTGCCTCCCAAGAAGCGCTTGATTTAACGTCGCGGCACGGCGCAGATTACCATCACTTGAAATGTAATCACCGCCACAACGTGGCCATCACCAACTTTTCCAAAATAGTGCTTCACTCGGTGACCATTGACTCGGAATACCTCATCATTTTTATTCTTCAAGTCCAATGCACCAAAGGGTGTCACACCCACAACTTCAAAAGGGACACTCCATTTAGACTTTAACTTCCCGGGAAATATCCTCAGTCGTGAGTTGAACAACAACACGAGATCACCCTCTTTGAACTCTTTGTTCCAAATGTACTTGTCATGATGATATTTCATCTTCTCTTTTGTGTAGGCATGGTACTGAAACTCATCCAGCTCATTCAAATGTGCCACCCTCAAGTTAGCGGCTACATCCCACCCAAGATTCAACATCTCTAGAGCCCACATGGCTTTGTGCTCATGTTCCACTTGAAGATGACAAGCTTTTCCGAACACCAACCGATATGGAGACATTCCGATGGGTGTTTTGTAAGACGTCCTATAAGCCCATAAAGCATCATCAATTTTCTTGGACCAATCTGTCCGGTTAGTATTCATTGTTTTGGATAAAATACTCCTTATCTCCCGGTGAGAAACTTCCACTTGATCGTTGCTTGTGGATGATAGGGAGTCGTGACTTAATGAGTGACACCATACTTGGTGAGTAAGGTGTCGAAGGCATTGTTGCAAAAATGTGACCCCCATCGCTTATGATAGCACGCGGAGTCCAAAACCTTGTGAAAATATTCTTCTTCAAGAACGCCACCACACTTCTCGCCTCATTCTTGGGTAGAGCAATGACCTCCACCCATTTGGATACATAATCAACTGCGACCAAGATGTAGATGTTTCTCCAAGAACTCACAAAAGGACTCATGAAGTCAGTACTCCACACATCAAAAATATCAATCTCGAAAATGGTGGTGAGGGGCATTTCATTTTTCTTTGAGATTCCACCGGCCCTTTGACATTCATCACATCGTTTCACTAGATAACTTGCATCCTAGTAAAGAGTGGGCTAATAGAAACCGTAACTTAGCACTTTGGTCATCGTTCTTACTCCACGATGGTGACCACCATATGGCAAAGAATGACAAGCACCAAGAATTTCACATTTCTCTTCTTCCGGCAAACATCTTCTAATCACCCCATCCGTACAAATCCGAAAAATGTACAGTTCATCCCAATAATTGTCTTCACAATCCCATTTGATCTTCTTTCTTTGGTTTGAAGAAAACTCATTGGGGATGATACCACTCCCAAGGCAATTTGCTAGATCCGCAAACCATGACACCTCCTTCTTTGAAATAGACAAGAGTTGCTCATCGGGAAAGGAGTCATTGATTTCAAGGCCATCATGCGGCCTCCCCTCCTCCTCTTAACGAGACAAGTGGTCCGCCACTTGATTTTCACTTCCTTTTGGATCTTGGATATAAATAACAAACTCTTGTAACAAAAGTACCCATTTCATCAACTAGGCTTTGGAATCTTTCTTGCTCATAAGATAACAAAGTGCTGCATGATCCGCGAGGACAATCACTTTAGCACCCATCAAGTACGGGCAGAACTTCTCAATAGCAAACACAATGGCAAGGAGCTCTTTCTCCGTAATAGTATAGTTGACTTGGGTACTATTCATGGTCTTACTAGCATAGTAGACCGGATGAAAAATCTTGTTGATATGTTTCCCCAAAGCAGCCCCCACCTCTACATCACTTGCATTGCACATGAGCTCAAAAGGAACACTCTAATTTGGAGAGGTGATGATGGGAGTTGTTGACAACTCGAACTTTAGCAATTCAAAAGCTCCCATTAAATCATCATTGAAGTGAAACTTAGCATTTTTCTCTAAAAGCTTGCACAACGGGTTCACCACTTTAGAAAAATCCTTGATGAAATGCCGGTAAGACCATGCGCGGCCTAAGAAACTCCGCACGCCCTTCATCGAAGATGGAGGTGGAAGATTAGAAATTACCTCAATCTTTACCTTGTCGACTTCAATGTCATTCTTTTAGATCTTGTAGCCAAGGACAATGCCTTCCTCGACCATGAAATGGCATTTCTCCCAATTTAGCACCAAATTTATCTCTACACATCTTTCCAAAACTTTATCCAAGTTTGTGAGAAAATCATCAAAAGAATTCCCGACCACCGAGAAGTCATCCATGAATACTTCGAGATAATCCTCCACCATGTCCGTGAAGATAGCCATCATACACCTTTGAAAAGTTGTTGGTGCATTGCACAAACCAAATGTCATCCGCTTGAAGGCGAAAGTGCCATAGGAACATGTAAAGGTAGTTTTCTCTTGATCCTCCGGAGCAATAAGAAGTTGGTTGTAGCCGTAATGCCCATCAAGGAAACGATAGAAAGCACAATTGGCCAATCTATCAAGCATTTGATCTAGGAACGGATGTGGAAAATGGTCCTTCCTAGTGACTTTGTTGAGCTTACGATAGTCCATACACATTCTCCACCCGGTCACCGTTCTTGTAGGAATCAACTCATTCTTGTTATTTGTGACCACCGTCATGCCCTCCTTCTTTGGGACACATTGAATCGGAGAAGTACACGAACTATTGAAAATGGGGTAGACAACCCCAGCATCCAACCACTTAATGATCTCCTTTTTGAAAACCTCTTGCATGGCTTCATTGAGTCTCCTTTGATGTTCAATAGATGGTTTGTCACCTTCCTCTAAGTTAATCTTGTGCATGCAAAATGCGGGGCTTATCCCCCGAATATCCGCCAATATCCATCCAATACCCTTCTTCCTCTTTTGTAGTACCGCCAATGTAGAGTATACATGCACGTTAGTCAAACAAGAGGAAAGAATAACCGGTAAAGTAGAAGAAGGGACAAGAAATTCATACCGAAGATGTGGAGGCAATGGCTTCAACTCTGAGATAGGAGGCTCTTCAATTGAAGGCTTTATAGGAGGAGTTGTCCTATTTTTAAAATCTAAGGACAATTTGCGGGGTTCGGATGCGTACGACCCCATTCCTTGCAACGAATTCACACATTCCACGAAGCCATCCATCTCGTCATCATCAAAGTTGAGCAAGACGGCCTCCAACATATCACCAACATTTATCACAACACTTGTTTTATCCACAATCACATTGGTCACCAAGTCCATGAAAGAGTACATCTCATTGTTATTAGTTTGCTCATGGACCTACACACATGGAAAACCACTTTTTCATCACCAACCCAGAAAGTAAGTTCTCCGTCTTCAACATCACAAAGAGCCTTCCCCGTAGCAAGGAAAGGTCTAACAAGAATAATTGGCACCTCATAATCAACCTCATAATGAAGAATGACAAAATCCGTCGGGAAAATGAATTTATCAACATGAACCAAAACATCCTCAATTACTCCCAAAGGTCTCTTCATAGTACGATCGGGCATTTGCAATCTCATAGAGGTGGGCCTTGGTTGCCCAATTCCCAATGTCTTGAAAACCGGATAGGGCATCAAATTGATAATTGCCCCAAGATCACAAAGAGCTTTTGCAAACTCGGCACTTCCAATTGTACAAGGAATCGTGAAAGCGTCGGGATCCTCCAACTTGGGAGCCATTGAATGCACAATTGCACTTACTTGATGAGTCATTTTGATAGTTTCAAAATCCATTGACCGCTTCTTTGTCACAAGATCCTTCATGAACTTTGCATATCCGGGCATCTGCTCCAAGGCTTCAACTAATGGCACATTGATTGAGAGACTCTTCATCATTTGGATAAACTTATTGAATTGGTTTTCACCATTTTGCTTTGCAAGTCTTTGAGGGTATGGAGGTGGAGGCTTAGGCAATGGTGCCTTAGCCTTTTGCACTACCGGTTCCGGCATGTCAATCATGTGATCCCTAGATAGGTTCACCTCCTCTTGAGTCGCTTCCAAACTATCATCAATATCAATCCGAACATCATCATTAGATTGATCAACATTGTTTGGGATCTCCTCTTCTTGCACTACTTTCTCTCCATCCACAGTTTGCCTTTGGCTTGAAGTGGGTGCATTTCCCACCTCTTCCACACCTTGTAGTAACGGCCATGGCATTTCCCGTGTTGTTCCCACCCTTTGGTTTCACCACCGTGTTACTTGGTAGTGCCCCCTTAGGACGAGTATTTGGAGCTTGACAGATTTTCCCTTTTAAACTTCCAAGTTACGGATTGATGTATTGTGCGAGGCAAGTTAGGCATCAGAATCGGCATTATTCTCCATCATTTTCTTGAACATATTCTCAATACGCCCCATTTCACTATTGAATGAACTTGGACAATGGGACAGATAAGGAGGCGGGTTGCTCGGTTGTTGATACATCGGTGGCCTTTGAAAACCCGACCCCTGGTTGACTTGATTATTGTTCCATCCCCCTTGATTGTTATCTCCCCAATTTCCTTGATTGTTGCCACTCCAATTACCTTGGTTATTTCCACCACTCCAATTTCTTTGATTGTTGTTGTTATGCCAATTCCCTTGATTGTTTCCACCACTCCAATTACCTTGATTGTTGGAATTCCCATCACCTTGATTACTTTGAGGTTGCCATTGTTGTTGATTCGGGCCTTGAGAGTTGTTTCTTTGCCCTTGGTAGTTGTTCACATATTACACCTCCTCCTCTTGTTCATTGTAAGATTCATCTTGATCAAACCCACTATCTTCCAGCACATAATTCTCCACTCGATTTTGCACTTGCGGACCCTTGGTCCTTCTTTTGTTAACCATCATGCTTACTCCCTTCATGGCATTGACTTGCTTAGGACTTTGCACTTGTTGATATTGAGCCTTTGCTAATTGATTCATAGTAGTTGTCAATTTGGCAATGGCTTGCTCATGGTCATGCAACTCTTTATGGAGGTGAATCACGTTCGGATCACCTTTTGGGACATTTGGCCGGGATTGTCATGCCGATAAGGTGTCTGCCATTTCATCCAAAAATCTCACAAGCTTCTACATGCGTCATTGTCATGGAATTCCCACCGACAAGTTCTTCCACCACGCATTGATTGGTCATATTAATCCCCCGATAGAAAGTTTGTTGAATCATATTCTCTATCATGTTGTTATTGGGGCACTCTTTGACCATTGTCCTATACCGCTCCCAAATCTCGTGTAGCGGTTCATTGGGCTCTTTCTTGAATGCTAGAATCTCACCTCTAAGAGTAGCCATATGTCCGGGAGAAAAGAACTTGGAAAAAACTTCTCTGCCAACTCATCCCAAGTACGAATGGAATGGTTTGTCAATATTTCCAACCAATCTAAGGCTTTCCCCCGTAGAGAAAGGAAAAAAGCCCCAGCCTTAAAGCATCCCCGGAGACATTTATCTGTTTACTCCCCCAACAAGTATCCACAAACCCCTTCAAGTGTTTGTGTGCATTTTGACTTGGAACCCCGGTGAAGAAACGTCATTGCTCTAGAAAAGTGAGCATTACATTAGTGATTTGAAAGTTTCCCACCCTGATTCGGGGAGGGACTATGACACTTGTATACCCTTCATTCGGCAACACCCGGTGTGGAGCCGCTCTTGGTGGAGGTGGGGGTGGAACTGGGACGTTGTCTTGAGGCGCTCGGCCTCTTCTATTTGCTTGAGGTTCAAGAGGAACCTCTTCAACTTGGTCATCCTCAACATCCACATTCCCCAAACGCATGTTTCCGAGTTCATTGGCCGCATAATTGTACCTACAATTGATTCACTAACACTATTTTTAGCACCCCAAAAACGGCGCCAAAAATTGATCACGTCCAAATGCACGCCTCTAAAGAGGTATGACACGGTCGTTTGCAATAATAAAACCCAACAAGGAGTCAGGATGAGTCCACAGGGAGCTAAGATGGGAGTTAATAGTAAATATTCGGAATGAGTACGTGAAGTATCTAGATTGCACTTCTACAAATAAGTTTTGGTTTCTACATCTAAAACTAAGCTAATGATCTCAAATCTAAAGGTATAAAGCTAGAGATGATTGTTTTTCTAGTTTTTTCCAAAGATATAAAAAGCCTAGGGCTGTGACCATGACCTAGGTGTTTGCCTAATGGGTTAAAGACTTTTATACTCATCTTGTTGACTGGGGTGTATTAAGCTCACAATACTACATTGCCCACTCAATACCTCTCAGTCAGAGAGTGGGTTTTCCCAAATTGGCTTTCTCAAGACCAAATGGGTATCTACCAAAATGGTTGATAAGAGCTCAAGTTGGGTTGTTAATATCTCTAGGTCGAACCCTTTAATTGGATTAATTAATCTCTCAATTGACCCAATTCCTTGTTAGCTAAGTTACCTAGACAAGGTCCCTCTTTCACAAGAAGAGACTAAGTCAAATAGGCATGAATCAATGTTTGCAACCATTAATTCCATTATTGGAGCATGAACCAAACTAAATAATAAACACATTCATAAACAAACATAATATTAATCACCCATAAGGTTTACACACTAGGTTTGGGTCACAACCCTAGTAAAAATCTAGTTACTCAAAGTGGGTGTAGAAGAAAGCAAAGAAGAAAAGATGATAAAACTCATATTGAAAGATTAAAATATTAAATCCAATGTTAAATCACCAAAATAAGCTAAAGTTGCCGAAAGAAGCAAGAACGACTACAGTACTTTGAATATTCAAAACTGTTGATACCCAATTTTTTCCTAGTAATTTTATACTCAAAATACTTCCAAAATAGCATATATGTGCATATATAAGCACACCCTAGAGTTCTGGCATTTTTAATGATTTTTAAACCAATTCATTGCCTATTTTAATACAACAAAATCCAATAATTATTCCCAAAATTATCATTTTGGCGAATAATTCATTTTTATTCTCACATTTGCACCAAAATATAATTAAGGTAATTTTTGCATATTTTTACAAATTTATTTGGTATTTTTGAAGCTAAATTGCATATAATTGCAACTATAGCCTGTTTTGTGATTAATAGCATTTTGTAATTACAAAATTAGTTCCAGTATTTTTAAGTTAATATTTATGTAACATTTGTTTACTCAGTACTTCTAATTTATTTTTAAAAAACCATCATCGCTATTTTTATAAAATAAAATGGGGGAAAAGTGGCTATTTAAAATATGGCCTCAATTTCATTTCAATTACAGCCCAATTAGCATCCCAATTCAACCCAATCCCAACCCCCAAATCAATTTAAATCCGATTACTTGATCCAATCGTCCAAACCCGCCCGTTTTCTTTTTAAAATCTGAGCCATTGATCATTTTGATCAACGGCCCAGATCTCTTCTTTCCTTTTTAATTCCAAACGACCCCTAAACCCTACCCCATTCTTTCAGAAACGCCGCCTATAACTCCTCTCTTCTCTCAAAATGCTCTCGAGCTCTCTCGAAACCCTAATCGCTCTCTGCCACCTCTAACCCTAAATCCACCGGAATCTATGGTTGTTCTAACCATGGACGACCTATTCTCACCCCCTACTGCTCTCACGTGCTTGATACCTGAAGGTTCGAGGCCAGACCTCGAAGGTCCTCGCTCAGACCTTCATCGATTCGAAGATCCCGGCCATCTCCGGCTTTGCTCTGGTGGCTCTTGGTCTTTTGAGCCTGATTGTGATATTCTCTAGCTTAGATCGTGACTTTTCCATGCTTTCTCGCTTCTAGGGTTCTTCTGAAACCCTAGCCTTTCGAGTTTCTCCTGATTCCTCCAGATCTGTTCTAGATCTATGTTTATTTTAAGGTTTTCAAATGATTTCTCAAAGTTTCTTTCAAAAGTTTGCTTTCAAACCTTTCATCTTCTCCGATTTAGGGTTTCTCTGATTTTACATGCTCTACTGTGATTCTTATGTGTTTTCTTCTGCTGTGTTTTCTTCTATCTTGTTCTTATGACTTCCCCTACTGTATTTTGCACGATTTTTCTTTTATTATATTTTCAGGAAGTTTTCTGGGAAATACATGTTTAAGGTCTCGGTCCCTTTGAGTTTTCTGAACTTATTTCGTTAGTATTCTTTTGCCTGACTGGCTTGTTTTCGTCTCTAGACTCGATTAATGGTAAAAACCCTAGAATTTGGGGGTTTCTTTCGAGTTTGAGGCCACTTGTTACGTGCTTTGTGTGCTTCTCATCTCTAAACTTGCTTGGTTTCAAAACCCTAATCTCTGAGTTCCTGAAGTTGTTTCATCTTTGTTTCAACTTTGTTTCTCCATGTGGTTCTGACTTTTTGCCAAAATCTATGAGACCCTGTTTACTTGACTCTTTAGCATGCTTCTGATTAGCCTATACGACTATCATGTTTCTCTAGCATTATTATTTCTCTTTGTCATGATTTAACCTCACACGCCCGATGTTGTGCATTCTTTATATACACTGGTTGTCCCTCTAGAATTTTGGGACTGATTTCAGACTTCCTTGTGTAAGCATGATTGATTCTTTCCTTGTTTTATTTGAAAACTCTCTTTAACCTTTCGATTCCCTTATTTCTGACTTGGTTCATTAGTGATTTTGAATCCCTGATTCCCTGATTTACTATGTACTAATTGATTTGCTTTGTTTTTGCCTTCTTTACTTAACCGTGTGTTTCAAATTTTCTTTCCTTAATTAAAACCCCTATGTATTTACCCCTTATTTGTATGCTATGCACAATATGTTTACTTGATCTCCTTCCTTAAATAATTTCTGCCCTTTACCGTTCAAATTTGAACTCCTCAATCAAAGGATTTTCTGCTACTGATTGATTCTAATTGATACATGATTATTTTCTTACCTTTGTTCCCTGCCTAATTTCAAACTATAAATACCTGCTCCTTTCTTAACACACACGACCAACACTCGAGTCTTTTTTCTGAACTTAGACTCACACTCATAAGTATACTCTTGCTATTTGTATTGTGGCCTGTTACAAGAATTCTGCTCTCTTCGCTTTTCTGAAACTGGTATGTCCTAGTTTTAATTCTAGCCCCAACCCCAATGTGTTTACTCACCAGTTCCTATGTCCATGTTCACTTTAATGTCTGAAGTATTTAATCTTTGTGTAATGTGTTCTGCCCATTTCTTGTAATGAATCCCATTCCTATATCTCCTTATGTGTTTTAAGCTATGGTTCAAAAAACATGGCAATATAGCTGAAGTTATTGTCTATGGACATGAACTGGACCCTTTGGGTCCTAAGCTCTTTCAATTTCCCATCCCCATTCCCTTATTATGTGTGTTGAGTTAAAGCTTTGGCCTGACAGCATTCTAATTATTGCCCAGGCCATGGCTTGACATTCAATAGGTCCTTACTCTCCAATGTTTGGCCAACAGGTTTGGTCAGGGGTGTGCCAGCCTACATCATGGTTAGGCATGACCACCAGCCTGCCTTGGCATTTCTTCCCCCCCCCCCCCCCTCTCTATTGCACTTGCACTCATTCTTAGAATTTAAGTTCTGCCCCTCTCTGGTGAGCCTTGCCTTGGGACCCCTGAGCTCCCTCTGAACTTGGACACTTGAGGGTTGGCCCTTCCACACTGCACTATAACTCATTCTGATTAATATCTTGGGTGTAAGCACTGCCTGGGGTTCCTGAAACTCCTTGGATCTCTAAAACACCCTAGATAAGAGAAGGCCTTGGAATCTTGATCTCGGAAGTGGTTCAATCTCATATTATTAGACACTAAGTTTGAATTAGGCTGCTCGGATGTAGCTGATAGCTTCTGATGTACTTTTAATTTCAGTTTTGTTCTACTGGTCTGTAATAAATTGTATAAACTCATGGGGATTTAGAGAAAAAGGGAGGGGTTACTTTTATGCACAAAGGGTAGAAAATATGCCTATAGGATTTTATTTCTGATTTGTGCAACTTCACACGTAGAAAATATGACTATAGGATTTAACATTCGATTCCTACAACTAAGCATATAGACATCTTGTCTATAGGGTTTGCTTCTGAATTTCTGCACTTTCATAGAAATCATGTTCACAAGTTTATGCATCTGCATATAGAAATCATGCCTATAAGATTTCTGCACTTTCACATATAGAAATCATGCTCATAGGAATTCTGCTTTGTCATATGTAGAAACCATGCCTATAAGAATTCTGTATATCATACAGATATCCTGCTCATAAGAATTCTGCATGTAGATACCATGCCTGTAGGGGTTTGTATCTCTGCATATAATAGCATCACTAGGCAAACAGATAGGTTTAATAATAAAATGGCATATATAGATATCTTGTTTTACAAGGCTTTCATTAGTATTTAAAAGGGTATCACGTATAGAAAGCATGCCTATAGGGATTTCGAAACCAAAATTGTCTCACTTATTCAAAACAATGTTGATTTTACTAAAACAAACGACTTTTCTTTCTAAACCTACTCGCATGAACTCTGGTAAACATTTCCCAACCGATCTGCATTCTGGAACTCGTTTAGTTGTTAAACCACGTACCCTTTTCTGAAACCTTTTTTTTGTTACTCTGAAATTTTCTTTTAAAATTAGCTTGTATTTTATAATCAGTAGTTTTATCCAACACATAGACAAAAAAGGGTTTAACTAATCAACTGGATCAGTCTTAGACAACTGCATTCGAGTAAGCCTAATGCAGACTTCCTATCTAAAAATATGTGTTACATCAGTCCGCTCATCACTTTAATTTAATTTAAGACTAAACCAGTACGTGCAAGACATGCTAAACTCTACGGCTTTATCTGATTTTAGGAGGCATATGTGAGCCCTACTTGCTTATTTGATGTCCCCTTTACTTGCATTATGTGTTTTGATTGACGCCTTAGTATTTTGTCCTTTGAAAACTCTCCAAAAGGCCCCAAACCCCTCTCCCATTAGGACTAGTTAGTCCAAATGCCTCCGGGACTGATAGGATTGGGACGGGTACTAGCATGCAATAAGTAACGAGACATTCCGCGCTTTAATACCTTAATGGGGTGGGAAGGGTAGATATGGATATGATGACCACGCGATAACACCACGTGTATAAACGGTTACCGGGTGTTGTGTGGGGTGATCCATATTATTTATAAACCTAGGACCCCCTTTCCCTTTACTTGTTTATGTTTATTTTCAGAATTGTTTAAACCATTTCCTCAAAATTTCTGCTTTCTTTATTTTTCTCCAAATTTTCAATTCACTTGCAACATTATGTGTCAATCCCCTTCTATTTGAGACCTCTATTTGTTTACTTGTTATTTGCACTTAAAGTCACAATTGTAACATGGCCGGGAACCACACTAGTGGATCTTGAGGGGTGCCTAACACCTTCCCCTCGAGATAATTTCTAGCCCTTACCCAAACTCTGGTTCTTCATCTCAAACTCTTCCTTAAAGTATCCTAATGCACTATAATCATTAGGTGGCGACTCTTCAAATCCAAAAACCCAATTCCCAAACAGGAATAGAGTTGTCTTTTCCAAAAATGTCGTAAACCCGATTTCGCGAGAAAAAGGGGGCGTCGACAAAAACTTGACCTAATCTCGTGAAACTCTTCTATTTATACAAAGCTGACAATTTTGGACAAAAATGCCCCTCGGGAGGTTCTATGCGGCCGCAGAATTCTTCATCTTGCAGGAGCTGGGTTTCTACGGCCGCACAAATCTTGACTGCGGCCGCGAGGCATCATTTTTGCAGTCCGCAGATTTACCACTCCGGTCGAAACTTGGTCGTCTACGGTCTGTACCTATACTTCTGCGGCTACAACGCACTTTTTCTGCGACCGCACGATTCTTGTGCGGTTCGCAATCTTAAGGGATTTGGAACTTGGGAATTGGCACACTCTCTGAACTTTGTTCATAGCCAAACTTTTGTGGCCGCAGAATTGTTGTGCTGTCTGCAATTTGTCAAAAAGTCTGATGGGCTTTTCTTCATCATCTGCCGCCATAGATGAAATTCTGGGGTCTGCACTTTGTAGCTTCTGTGCCTTATATTGCCTTGAGTTTAGATTACTCCTTATTGAGTCGGATTTCATCTCGGGAGTACAACTTCTAACACTCCTTCAATTAGCACATTTCATCCGTTTTGGGAACACAATTCAAATCTTTTAGACTAATACAAAAGCTAAAAGGCGCTAATAAGTAGTCAAAATCCCCACTTATCAACTCTGTGGGTGAAGAATATGAACCATTGAAGACATATTTTTCTGACGAGGAAGTATCTTCATAGGAGAAGATATCTCCAAAGATTATGATTGTTGGAGAATGTTCTTTGATGGAGCCGCAAATTTTAAGGGAGTGGGCATTAGAGCTGCCCTAGTATCAGAAACCGGATAACATTATTTAGTATCCGCCAAGCTCAGGTTCCCATGCACTTGAGGCTTGCATTTTGGGACATAGGTTGGCCATCGATATGAACATCCACAAATTATTGGTAATCGGACACTCAAACTTGCTGATACATCAGGTACTCGGGGAATGGGCCACCAAACCATGATACTACCGTACTTACACTGTGCAGGAATTGATCAAGAGATTCACAAATATAGAATTCAAACATGTTCCCCAAATTTAGAACAAGTTCGCAGATGCGGATGCCAACCTATCTTCCATGATACAACATCCAAATAAGAATTATACTGACCCATCCCAATATAGATCCGCAAGAAGCCTGCTTATTGTGCTCACGTTGAAGAGGAATTTGATGGGAATCATGGTTTCACGACATTACGGAGTATCTAGAAAAGGGAGAGTATCTGAAAAATGCTACACACACACAAAAGTGCACATTATGAAGGTTTGCAAACCATTTCTTTCAGAGTGGAGGAATCCTGTACAGAAGAACCCCTGATCTAGGATTGCTAAGATGTGTCGATTCTAAAAAAGCATCCAGATTGCTTAAAGAGATACATGTCGGGACATGCGGGCCTCACATGAATGTGTTCGTGCTAGCCAAGAAGATACTAAGGGCGGGATATTTTTGGATGACTATGGAAATTGACTGCATCAAGTATGTACATAAATGTCACCAGTGTCAGATACGTGCCGACATGATATGGGTTCCACCTAGTGAGCTCAATGTGACCAGCGCCTTGGCCTTTTGCTGCTTGGGGCATGGATGTCATCGGCCCAATCGAGCGTGGTGCCTCCAACAGACACAGATTTATCTTGCTCGCCATTTATTACTTCACCAAATGGGTCGAAGCCCATCCTACAAAGCCATGACAAAGAAGGTCGTAGCAGATTTTGTTTGGCACCATATTATCAGCCGATTCGGGGTTCTAGAGTCAATCATTACTAACAATTCCTCAAATGATATGATGAAAGCCATATGTGAAATATTCAAGATCAAACATCATAATTCTACTACATATAGGCCACAGATGAACACAGCTATAGATGCCGCCAACAAAAACTTTAATAAGATACTAAGGAAGATGGTAGACAACTACAAAAAGTGGCAGGAGAAGTTACCGTTTGCTCTACTTGGATACTACACTACGATCTGAACATCGACTAGGGCAACTCCTTATCTATTGGTTTATGGTACCTAAGATGTTATACCCGCTAAGGTAGAAATTCCTTCCCTGCAAATCATGTAGAAGTCGAGCTTAGGGATGAAAAATGGGTACAGAGTCCATATGATCAGTTGGCTCTCACTTACGGTAAAAGGATGAACGTGGTATATCACAGCCAACTTTACCAGAATAGAATGGCAAGGGCTTTCAACAAGAAGGTTAGACCGAGACAATTTACACCGGGACAACTGCTTTTGAAGAGAATCTTCCCATATCAGGATGAGGAAAGGGTAGATTCTCACCACACTGGCAAGGCCGTTACATAGTTCACCGAGTGTTAACGGAGGAGCAGTTATACTAGCAGAAATGGATGGAGAGTTATGGACAAAACCCATCAATTCAGAAGCCATCAAAATATATTATGTTTGAGATTATATTTGCACTTTCTTCTTAATGTAACATTGACTATGCTTGACCTGATTCCCATTTAAGAGGGGATATGTAAGCAGCTATGTGGGTTCGGTCACATTATAATAAAATTTTCATTCCCCTCCGTTGCCGGAAATTGGGGCAAGATTTTGAGCTTCATAAGATTTATTGTTATCATGCCAAGGGTCGCCGAAAAAAATGTTACTGAAAGTATTCATCAGAATGGGGCACAATTTTGAGGGAGTCCTCGAAATTCCATTCAGGGCAAGGACATTGCAATGTCTCAAAATGTGTCACAGTCTATGATTCAACTTAACGACCTATTTTATACATTATCATGTATTTGAAAAACTACATTTCTTATAACTAATTAATTTCAAAGTGCATATTTTCAAAACTCAATTTTTTTTAATAGCCAAATGTTACCCAGGCTAGTTCAAGCACAAAAGTGTCAGGCTTGAAAAACCAAGTCAGAAGCAAGGACGGAAAAAGGGATAAAAAGCATGAACCAACCATTTCACACGAATTTAAATCTTTCTTTGAATGCAGGAATAACAGGTGCAACATCATTAAGAGTATCCACAAAAGATACACGACAAGACTGCTATCCTCACATAGACAGATGCTACCAAGCTTAAATATGTCGAGCTAAGGATTGCCTTCTCTTCTCGTATTTATTTAGCTTTCTCTACATAGGGCTAAGCACTACTCTCATTCTTTGCATATGGTTAAGCATTGCCCTCATTACATTGCATGAGGCTAAGCTCTACCTCCATCATTACATAAAGCTAAGCATTGCCTTTCTCCACATACGGCTAAGTATTGCCCTTATTCTTTGCATAGGTCTAAGTACTGCCCTCATTACATTGCATGAGGCTAAGCTATGCCTCCTTCATTGCATAAGGCTACGCATTTCCTTCCTTAGAATAAGAGTAAGCATTGCCCTTATTACTCGAGCCTAAACCATGCCTCTACATTTGCATTGGGCTAAGCACCGCCCTCATAATTCGCATGAGGCTAAGTTCTGCCTCCATCATTGAATAAGGCTAAGCATTGCTTTCATGTGCATAGGACTAAGCAGTGTCCTCATTATTTGCATAGGGCTAAACACTGCTCTCTTAGATGCATGAGGCTAAGCTCTACCTCCACATTTGCATAGGGCTAAGAACTGCCCTCATCATCTGCATAGGGCTAAGTATTGCCCTCACACTTGCATGAGGCTAAGCTCTGCCTCCATCTCACATAAGGCTAGGCAATGGCTTCCTTCATTCCTGCATAAGGCTAAACTCTGCCTCTCGCATATGGCTAAACAATGCATATTCTCTTCTGTTGAATAGTCAAATATCGCCACACCTTTGTATTTCATGGGCTAAAATATTGCCAAATTATCCAAGGGGGTCATAGTCTGAAAGTACCATTTTCATGGCCGAGGAAACCATTCCATTGCCTAAGAATCTCAAAGCCGCATATCATTTTTCAAAGGCTTCATAGTCTAGAGACACCATCTTCGTAGCCCGAGGAAACCATTTCATGGCATGCAAATCCCTTTATCATACGCTTCATGACCCAGGACGCCATGGTCTAAAGACATCATCCTCATTATCCAAAGACAATTTTAATGATCGTAAAGGGAATTTGCATCATGTTTAAATTTCCGCACTTACAACAATGATATTATCATCGTTATATATATATGTTTCTGTATGCGGTGTATATTTAAGCCTTGCAGGTAACTTGGAAGGTAAACATTCTCCAAACAGGAGCAATCCCCGCTCCGATTTCCGTTCAAACGTTCACATTCCTTGGGTATCTGCTAACCGATAATTAATTACCTTCATTCCTGTAACCGTCCCCAATTACATTGCCTCATGCATCTATAACAATCAATTTCGCATTATTGCAATTCATACCCTTTACTTGAAATATCAACTATTCATGACGCTGTCCTATCCAAAGAAAATCATTCTTTAAAGTACACAATCTTTAAAACCATGGATATATAGGCAACTCAAGAGCCAAGGTTCGGCCTCCATATTTTAAAACACCTCCTGCCCCCATTCTTACTTATTTGGACAAAATTGATTATCATCTCGATTTCTTTACCAGATAATATTTTCATCATTCCCGGGTAAAGAGGACAGATATTGATTCTAAATTTTGCCGTCATGTTTGTAATGTATTTTTATATTTGTGGAATATTTTCCAGTAATGCTATCCCATGAGATGTTTTAGTTTTCAATCTTTTCTACCTTTATCAAAATACTATCATGGAAATTTTGGACAAATAATTTTGTTCCATTTTTAAAGCTTTTCAAATTGATTTTGGCATTTTAATTGGTAAATAATTATTAATTACTCCTTTAAAACTATTTCTGAATAATTAATTATCCAAACTAATTATTTATATTTCTATGCATATTTTATAGTATTTTACATCATTTGATACAATTATATTTATATTTTTATACCATTTACATATTATTTTGCATTAATAGCCTATATTTTGCAATAATCATATTTATTATACCACTTAGGCCAAAATGAAATTTTTATATTTTTACAAATATAATCTACTATTTTAAAAGTGTTAATGTGATAAGTAGCATTTTAATCATTTTATAGCCATTAATTTCATAAGTAGCATTTTAATCATTTTATAGCCACTTTTAAATTTATTTTAACTAGTTTTAGTGTATTTTTAAATTATGGCCTAATTAAACCTATCTTCAGACTAAAAACAGGCCCAAAATGCACTTGGCCCATCAACATGGACCCAACACCAGCAACCCATTACCCTATACCCATTTCCTGACAAGCCCCATCTCTCTTAAATCCTGGCCATTGATCTCAAATGATTAACGGCCCACAATAATCCCTATATTTTTAATTACCCAACCCCCAAACCCTAATCCTCACTCGCCTCCATCTTGCCTCCCTCAAACTCTCTCAATTCTTTCCCTTTTATGTGATACCCTAACCGCTTTATCCCCCCAAATCCTCTATGAATTCGGCTATACTATGGAATCCTCTTAAATGCTTGCCTTACTTACACTACCTCGCTACTACTCACACGTTCATAGTGTTACTTAGTACTTGCCCTATTTTGGCAAGTACTGCCTTTCAAAATTGGGCCTAATTGATTTCGGCCTTTGAAGATTCAAAAGGTATTTTGTCCATATACACTGGAAAAGGGACGATCCTTGCACTCCTAATTTGATTTGGAGCTGTTGGATCGTGACGAGGGTTTGAAATCAATTTGTTTCCCTTACTGACTCTGTCGTTGATTGCATCCGATTTTTTTTCCTTTTTTGTGACTGACTGACTTATTTCCATGATTGTTTGTTTATTCAAACACTATATATACTTGTCACGCCTCGACCATAGGGAGCACGACCTACGTTCAACCGAGATAATCCGGTCGAGCAAGCCTGCTAGATTTCATTCTACCCAACTGACCCATAAATAAAGAATGGATACATTTTATTAATTAGACAATGAAATAATCATGTGATCACTCCAGTTCAGTACCGGTAGTTTCATAATTTATAAGTCTCCAAAACAATACATTTCACAACCATAGTTTAACAGTGGAAGCATGTGATACAATTACGACATCTTTAGTTTAACTTTCCCTAGACCAATACACAACCCATACTATGTCTTTGGAGCATCTAATAGATACAAAAGAGTATAATGATAGTGCCGGCAACAAGGCTCTAGCTATACCTTAAAACATAATAATACACACGGAACAAAAGGGATGTTAGTACATGTCGAATAGTACTAGTATGAAAACACAACACCTATTCAAGGACATGAGATACAACATGAATATGATGAATCATGGTAAAAATAGAATGGCATAGATAGACATTAAAGCCAAAGCAAATTTATCAAGAGCTTTCAGTAACATTTATAAATTTTAAGTCGGGGATCCTCTGTAACCACATTTACACAAAGCGGCCATGCCGCCTCACCCCAACGTATGTGAGTGGAGGTGTATTCACAATACTAAAGCTCTACACAAAGAGGCCCTTCCGCCTCACCCCAATGTATGCTGGTGGAGGTGTAATCATACCACAACTCTACACAAAGCGGCCATGCCGCCTCACCCCAATGTATGTGGGTGGAGGTGTAGTCAAGATATCACAATTTCTATTCCCAAACGACATTAGTTCGTACAAAAGATTTCCTTTCAAATCATAACCTTTGGCACCTTTGGCCTTAACAAGAATATAAGTTCATAAGATTTCGTCATCTGGGAATAAAGAATTTGATCACATCGATTTCATACCAATCTTTCTCCCCAAAAGGGGGTATAATATAATTAAGTCAAATATAGATAACCATTAAAACATGAGGGTTCTAACACGTCATGCCAATCGGGAGTCAGTTTACTAGCTCGAATATCCCGCATCAATTGCGATTCAAATTCGAACTTCACACGATGGAATTTTGTAAGAATACGGGAATTCCAATACTAGAAAAAGAGTTTAGCCTTCATACCTCGAAAGCGCTTTTCGTAGTGAAACAATAATGTCTCAACACTCCTAACAATGCCAATCTATAGAGGGGGAGAAAATTACAAGCATGATTAGAGGAATTCACATGGTAAGGGCTGTTATAACTATGACCCGACCTTTTCGCTCAAGATTGTTCAACAGCTTCCCCACAGTCTCTATTAGCTCATGCATGTGATAAAATCTACCCTCATCACCCATAATCAACCCCAAACCCAAAATTGAAGATAGAGTACCCGAAATCTACCCTCATCACCCATAATCAACCCCCATGTTTGATCAAGGTAAAGTAGTGAAATCCCTAACCCTCTTTTTTCTCTCTATATAATAGCTCTCTCCTCTCTCTAAAATATCAGATAATCCCCCAAAAATGAACCCTAAGACTATATAAATGAGATGGGGTAGGGTTATAAACTTAGAAAATGAAGCCTCGACGTAGATCATGCGACCGCATAACGCTTTCGCGGTCTGCAAAATGGACCGCATAATGGCCCTCCGGAACTGGGCATTTCTGCTTCACTCTGTGACAGGTCTGTGCTTCGTAGACCAATTCTGCAGTCGCATATTAGATCGCAGAACCTCCTTTCCAAAACTTCTCATGATGATTCTGCGATGGGATCTGTGGACCGCAAAAGGTTATGCGATCGCATAATGTACTGCATAATGGTCCTAAAATTTAGCTCAAGTTCCTGATTCACTCTACGGCTGATCTGCAGCCCGCAGAGTGATTCTGCTATCGCAGTAGATCGCCGGAATGCTATTTTCTACAACACGATTCCTTCAACTCCCTTACGTACTGAACAACCCAAAAAGTCCATGTCGCGGATCCTCAAACACAATAGCCTACCTCGGCACTGCGAGACCTCGGGTTCTAAGTAAAATTTTATAGGGCCTTACAAGATCCCTCCCAAATTTCCCCTTTAGAGAGACCTTAATCACTGCTCTCTCTTTCTCTTACTTGTTCGATTGTGCTCTAGTTCTCTGAAATTACTGTATTCTTGGCCGATTGAAAGAAAAGGCCACAACGACTGATTCAATAACCTCCTCTAGCGCAAGCACTGCTCGGAGCTCTCTCAAGGCTCTTGTGAACTCTGAAGCACCAGATTTGAGGTTATCGCTGTTCTCTTTCGATTATTTCTAATTGAGTCGTTGCTAAAGCTCTAATCTTTCTCATCTCTTTGATCGTTTAACTTGAAATTCGTTAGTGTTCTTGACTCTCAAAATTTCTATTCCATTCCACTTACGTATGTTCTGTGTGCCAGTATCATTTGACCTTTTATGAACAAGCATGATTTAGTATCCCCTACAATTTGAACTCTAATATTATGTTATTGTTGTATACTTTGCTATAATTCTATTGTCCTAATGTTGTTCTGCAGTTTCATGCTTCACTAGTATCAAGTCAGCCTAAGTCAAAGACCTCTACGACAAGCCTTGACACATATAGTTTATTCTCACCATGTGCAATTGACTTGAATGATTTTATGACCTTCTCAGAATTACGTGTTTGCCTGCTAGTTGATTTGTTGTGCTTATGTTGGCTCTGAGTTTGTATTTTTGACTGCTATGTCTATCGATTTCATGATTATACCGTAGATTTCTATGTTGAAACCTTCTTGTGGAGACTGATATCTGCTCATAATTTGTTTGAATGTGTTTTACTTTAAGAGTCTCATGCTAGGTCCCTCATGTGTGTATTGTTGCTTGTCAGAATTAGCCCTTAACTATACCTATCCTAGATTTTTATGCTGAACTTTAACTAAAGGAATGGTTATTTGAATCATGAACTGTTTGCCTTGAGTTTTATGCTAACCTTCCTGTAGGGGCTTCTGTTTGACTATAAGATCCATTTTGACCATGTCTTCCCCTAGATTTGCATGCTAAGTCTTCCATGTAAGAATTTCTAATTAGTTATCTCATCAGAATTAGTACTAGATCATGTTGGCCTTGAACCCGCTATTTGTTACTCTCTGTGATTAAGTCATGATTATTCTATGGTGTCCATCCTTGTAGTATTGTCACTTTGAACCATTTGACAAACCTGGAAAACCGTCGTATGTGTTTATTCTATGTGTTTTGCATATCCTCCATGATATGTATGTTTGTAGGAGTCTTTATGTGGCTCTCAAATATGTTCCTGTTTGCGTGCCTTTGGGATGTCATTAAGGATCTCCTACTCTTTGTTAGTTGTAGTATTAAGGACAAGATGCCTAGAATTTGAAGTTGTCTGGATGATTTGGGTTGCATAGGCAGTCACTTGTGTTGTTTGTATTCATGTTGATTGTTAATCATAATGGGTAAACGTAGTTTCTCTTATTGTTTGGACCTGATCTGCTAGGCCAGGTTTGATATTTGTGGTCGAAGTACACTGCTAGCACTTGAAGTTTTGGGCTTGCCGTCCACAAGAAGCTCTAGCGTATTTGAAGGCCCAGATCTGTTACTGGATTATTCTATATTGAGGTTGTAACTGTTATATTTGGGCTTGCAATAACTTGTGAAAAACAAATTATGGGAAAATTAGATAAAAGGGGTTGGGGTATTTTAATTTTCGCATAAACGGGTAGAAAACTTGCCTATACGGTCCAAATGATCTTACTTTCTATTAGTTTGCCATGTTCTAATTTTGTGCACTACCTGTTAATAGACAACATGCCTATAGGACCCTCAACTTTGCATATTCGCTTAGAAATCATGATTTAGGATGTTAAGTAACTGTTAAATCAATGATGCCAATATGATGTATAACTTGTCTAAAAGACAAGTCTATAGGGAAAACTCCTCGTTAACTGTTTTGCATATTTGGATAACCGCTTAGAGACCATGTGTTAGAATTAAAATACTTAGCATCATGCCTATAGGACTCTATTAACGGATTTGTTTGTTCACACTTCCAACTGTGTGGATAATACTTCACCAGGGGATCATGGTAATAGGACATGTAAACGAGAACTAGTATCACTCCACTACTAATTTGACTAAAAACAACATGAACACGATCATCTAGAAATTCTGCCTGTAGGACTTAACCATGAAGTCTGTTTTGCTTTATTATCCATGTATGAACTGTAATCCTAACTAATCATTAACGTAGAAACCATGCATTAGGTTAAAAAAATCAAAATGCAGTATCCCATAACTGTCTGTCTTAATTCCAATTAGAAGAGCATATCGCCCGTCCATTCTGCTACCACCAGTCATTGTTGTTTGAAAATTACATGAATATGAATCTATATATGGAGGTAAACTTCAGCCCATTCGTTCTAATTGTCTCCTTATATGAAGTCCTATCTATTTCTATATGTGGCGCCTAGTCTTTTAGTTTTGAGCAGCCTAGGATGAGTCTAGAACTACCTATGTAGAGGTCCAGTGCCTCCTGGATCATAAGCATGGGACGGATAGGCACAAGTAGGGCACGACTTAGAGTTGAATTAGTATGCTTTAAGTGAACTACCTAAAGATAGTAATTGGGTAGCTGGAGATGAAAGTTTGTGCTCGCTGGATAATATGAGCAACCATTGAACTTATGAAGGTTGCAAAGTATTATTTATATTGCACGGGATGATCCTTTAGGCTAAAAAATTTAGGACCCCCTATCGTGTCTAATTGTTTCTTGTATATTTAGTTTTGTTGGAATTTAGGTTTAACTAAGATATACCTTGTAACCTCCAAAGAGTTTTACCAATTAGTTCATTTATAAATAAAGTCTCTTCTTCTGAATTATTACTTTTGCATTATTTGTGTGATTATTTTTTCACTTGGAATAACCAGTTGTTTTCTGGCAAACCTTTGCTCCTTTAGTTTAGTAATTAACTCACTTGCATGCTCACATAGAATAACTAGCGGTAATCCGATAATCCCACATAGTATAGAATTTTGCCGGGAACCATAGTTGTGGACCTCGAAGAGTGCCTAACTCCTTCTCTTTGAGGTAATTTGAGCCTTTGCCCGATCCTTGGTGACATAGACTAGTTAAAATAGAGTTATTTGCAAATAGGTGCCATAACGCTCCTTAAAAATCTTTAGGTGGCGACACTTCTCTTTTAAATACTCTTTAAAAGAGTTGCCACATGTCGAAACTTGCTTTCGTGAAAAAACGGGCACGACAATATGCCTACCCGAACCACTACCAAGCTGACCCATTTCTTTGAGTCCCTCTCGACTTGCCTTCAAGCTGACACTTCTCCTTGCCAGTAACACCACGGTCCTTAATCAAAGCTCACCACAAGAGATCCTAGCATGAAACCACGCTGTCTTGAGGCCCATAAACCATTGTATTCCCTCTTAAGCACCCAATAGTATCGTAACTGAAACGCCCACTTTGAAGAGACCTTCCGTGAATCTGAAGCTGTTTCATTAACTTCTTTGATACTGAAATGTAGAATCCAAAATGATACAGAAATACTGCAAGTCCCGATACCAACCAATGAAAATCTTGGATCTTAGCCATTTATAAATCTGGAAAATCCTCAAATACCACATATGACTATTGAACTCATTAGAAATTTCTCGAGAGTCATCCACTCTGCTCTAGTCTCCAATGCACCGCTAAAACAAGCCGAACGACTTGTGCTCCATTAGAGCATAATCACTTAAAGGAGTAATCCCCACCTTTCAGCAACCGAGTGAATCTCTTCTCCTTGCACACTACGTCCACCACAAACAAAAAACCCGAATCACTCCAAGATTTACATATATCCATAAAGCATAATACATCATGCAACTAACAATTTCCATACTCGAGTCATCCTCGAAATCCACATCTTCAAGTCATAGCCAATCCACGAGTATGCCTCAGACCAAAACTAATATAACACATGACCATGCCATCTGATCGTCGATAGCAGACTCCCCCACTTGGCTCCATCACTGCTATAATCCCGCACTGTAATCTAACTAAATCCTTCTACGCTCATGTAGCACCACCCATAGAATAACCCAAATCTTCTGCTAAACGCGTATCCATCCTCGTGATAGTCGTGCAACCTTCCTCAATCGATCCGAACTCAAATTGCAGTACATACACATCCCGATGGTAGACAGAAAACTCTTCACAGAAACCTCTTAGGGATCACACAACCTCAGAACATCCCGTAGGAGATATCCCACATGTTTAGCCTCAAACTGGCATCTCTCTATGCCCTATCATGGTCCCAACCACTTAATTCTCCCGAGTCTGAACTCGTCAACAAGACATAAGAATCTACTTCATCTCACTATGAGTAACTGGAAGATCCCTAACATACTTGTAACTCGAGACTGTACAACACATCAAGATAGAAATCAAGAATCCATAGTCCTTTCACATCCTAAGAAAAATTCTCCTTGTCATATCCAAACCATCTAAGCACATTACGCCATCACATAATACTCATAATTTAGCCATCCAACCACTCGTTACGCCATCAATCTCACTCCTAGGGGTACTACCGGACATAGGACTCCAAAAACACATCCTCATACCACTGAAACCACCAATCCCAAGTTGTGATCTAAACCTGGCCTCAAGTTCTCCAGACCCGCCTACCTCCACAACACAAAAAGCACATCTCGCATCTCATCCATGCCATTACAAGCCGTCGATGCATAGCTGGTACCGAGTGCTCAACATAACGTTTGAGTAGATGGAAAGAAATCAAAGATATATGCTTCAAGCTGAATCAATATTGCACGATGAGAAAGAAAAATAGAAAGTTTCCTAGATGCTCTGTAGCCTCTCGAAGATAGGTATGGACGTCATCATACCGATTCGCAAGAATCTACTAGTCACTTGCTCATTATTTGTAGAACTTATGAACCTAGAGCTCTGACATCAACTTGTCACAACCCAAAATCCACCTAATCGCGAAGGCACCTAACCCAACTTGCTAGATAAGCCAAACAACAGTCAACACAACTCAAAAGAGAATAATAAAAATCAATAAATGAAATAACTGAATTTCTATACAATAACATAAGGATTGGTAGTACAAGTCATGAGCCACAAAGACATATATTTACAAATGCTAGTATGAAAATAAATACAATATCTATTTGGAATATACATAAACAGATTACAAATCAAAAACTACCAAGACAAGTGGTAGCTGTACCCGGAAGGCAAGTACATCCTCAATGCCCGGTCTCGTCATCCATAACATCTCAACTCCAAAATATGCACGCAAGGTGCAGAAGTGTAGCATGAGTATAACCGATCTTATGTACTCATCAAGTATCATAACTAACCTCGGTGAGGTAATAGAATCAAGAATTATAAATGATATTCGCTAATCACATGTATAGTTCATAACTCCAACAAATACAGAACAATAATATGATCATCATGAATTACAAATAAAACCACCTTGGCGTATACGATAACTTAACATACTATGCTCAGTCAACATTCCAACATCTAAAGAAGATATGCAAATAAATCAGGTAAAAACCAAGGAAATTTGCATAACCAAATCAAACACTTGCCCAGTCTTTCCTCAAAATACAATAACTGAACCAAACCACATCAACAGAAACTCATCGGTTTCTCACAATCCGCGTTACACAATCAAGAAGGCACATGAGAGGGTGACCCTAGGGGGTGAATCCATACCCACACGCTGCACGAACAACTCACGTTCTATCTTATCACAACCGCACGACATGGTCACGTGCTATAAATATCAATATCTCGGATCTGCATGGCGTAAACACCTGCTAATAATCACAATCCATTCGCCATGATCACATGATGTATATCACAATCTGGCCAGCATGGTCACAGGTTCAATATCACAATTAGCATGGTGTAGTCACGTGCTCAAAATCACGATCCGTCTGGTGTAATCACATACTTAATATCATAATACACCCGGCGCAGTCACTGGCTCAATATCACAATTCTCCCGGCGTGGTCACAGGCTCAATATCACAATCCGCCTGGCGTGCGTGGTCACGGGCTCAATATCAAAATTCGTCCGGTATGGTCATAGGCTCAATATCATAATTCGCCCGGCGTGGTCATGGGCTACCAGTCAAATCCATATCACACAGAAAGTAGACATACAAGAATACATGTATATGATCAATGAACATAAAATTTCATATTCCTTATCTGGCATAAGTGATATGCTATGGTGTATGCATGTTCAAAGTATGCTATCATGGCTCAAATCAGGCAAATACATCACGAAAGTATCAATTATCATGTTCAATCAAGATATTAACCTCTATGTAACCTCAAACATGGATCAAATAGCTCAAAGCAGGGGCAAAAATATCATAACCATCACAGCCTGAAGTTTAGTAATCAATCCAAGGCATAACATAGCTTAAACACTACCCCAAACATGAAAAATACCCCAGTGCAAGCACATAGGCTCAACCCCACACATGTGCGCCACCTATAGCACATAGCTACAAATAACACATGCAACTAGTGCCTCAACCAAGTTTAGGTTAGATGCTTACCTCAAGCAATCCAAGTCAATACCCTAGAAGTTCCATCCCACGCGAGTCGACATCCGAATGACTCGAAACTAGCCAAAAGACACTCAAAAATATTAAATAATGCCATATGAATCAAACCCAAACGATAAAGGTTGAATCTTTAATCAATTACTAAAGTCAACCAAAAGGTCAACCCCGGCCCGCACGCTAAAATCTAACAAAACTCATAAATTCCAACAATCCTTCGAATAGAAATCCAACTAGTTTCACTCAAATCTGATTCCGAATCGATGTTCAAATCTCAAATATTCGCTTTAGAAAATATTTGACAAGAAACCCCAATTTCTCTTTTAGATTAATCAATCGAATGTCAAAATCAAAGATAGAATCATGTAAATTAATCAAAATTGTGTCAAGAACACTTATCCCAATCCAAGTCGTGAAAATCTCTTCCAAAATCGTCTAAATCCAAGCTCCCAAACTCAAAAGGTGATAAAATAATAACTCAAACTCCGAAATAGAGTACTTATAGATCTGCTCCAGGAATACCCATCACGATCGCTGAAATAGCTTCAAGATCGCAAAGCACAAAATTTCCACTGCCAAAGGAATAACCTCCACGTTCGCGTTACCAGTACCGCGAACGCGATGCACAAATCATCCAGCCCTCCACGAACGTAACCTCGCCCTCGCGAATGTAAAGGCACATCCACTAACTCCCAGCTCTCAAACGCGAACGCGGATTCCCAGTTATGAACGCGAAGAGTAAAATACCTAGCCCATCAAGCAACCTTCACAAACGCGAACCCTCATTCACGAACGCAAAGAACAAACCTCCTCCAGCTCACCTACCTCTTCGCGAATGCGATTACCTACATGCGGTCGTGATACCTTACCTGAAGCTTCTAGAGACCGGCGCCTGAGTACGGCAATTAAGGTTGCTCCTGCTATAATTCACAGTAAACTAGCAACACAAAACCCATCCGAAATGATCTGAAACTCACTCGAGCTCCTCGGGACCCTGTCCGAATATACCAACAAGTCCCAAAATAAAACACAAACCTACTCGAGGCTTCAAATCACATCGAACAACTTTAAAACCACGAATCACATCTAAATTCAAGCCTAATGAACTAATTCAAGTTTCAAAATTCCAAACTTACGCCGGACACGTCTAAACAACTCGGAATTACCTCAAATTTTACACACAAGTTCTAAATGACATAAAGAACCTATTTCAACTCTCAGAACAACAATCTGAAGTCAATAACATCAAAGTCAACTCACGATCAAACCTATAAATTGTCTAAACCTTCAAACTGTCAATTTTCATCAAGTAGAGTCGAAACCTTCTAGAAATATCAAAATGTAAATCCGAGCATACGCCTAAGTCTAAAATTACCACTGGGGCATAACGGGAATATAAAAACTCTGATCCAAGGTCTAATACACAAAACTCAAACTTGGTCAACTCTTCCAACTTAAAGCTTCCTAGTTGAGAATTATTCTTCTAAATCAATTCCGAACCACTTGAAAATCAAAACTGACGATACACGCAAGTCATGAGATACCATATAAATCTAATCATGATATCAAACCACCAATCTGAATGCAAATGCTCAAAACGACCGATCGGGTTGTTACAGAGTCGATGAATTGATGAAAAAACTAGAAGATTTCCATCTGCAAATGACCAACAACCTGAATAACATCACGAATATCCTTGATACTATTCTTGAGGTGTTGGAGAACAACCCAATTCCTAGATTTCCTAATGGCAACTCTTCCCCAGACTCTTTTTAATTTTTTTAAAATTTTGTAATGCTCCTGTTCACTGGATCTATTTTTATAGTTTCATTAATGAAATTTACTTATTTCTATGTCTCCTTTTCATTTTAAGTATTTATTTATCATTATTTGCTGCTAAACTACAACTTTTATAGTGATAGAAACTGGTAGACATCGGAGTCATATTTAATCTCATATGACGTTAATACACGAATTTTCACACCAACTTCAGATTTCGTATTCGAAGTTGGCTAACTTTATTGACTAAACTTCATGTAAGGAATCTGAAGTTGCGTTATGTTTCAGACAACTAGTAACTAGTTGAGGCTTCTTTTCAAATGTAATAATTATCCTCGAATTGTTTGATGTCTTTACATCTATCTTACCATTAATGTAGGGTTAAATGATGCATATTTTGGTAGTTGGTTAGGTTGTCTATATATTGGCTTTCACCTTTGGTAAATATACACACAAATTAACTTGATTAAGCATAGAAAAAAAAAAAACTCAAATACTATAATGGCTAAGCAACAAAACCAAAAGTCTGTAGAAATCCCTTCACAAAAAACTCCAACCCCCACCTATCAATATTGAACTGCAGGCTGTCAAAGCACAAATGAAGGAACTGGCTAAGGAGGTCAATAGTATCCGCCACACCATTCAAGACAAATTGCACCATACCAAGGAAATGCTGGCAGCTATAGTAGAGAATCTTCCTGGTGGTGCTGAAGGCTTTTTCCCAGATTACTCTGATATGGGTAGTGATTAGTATCTTTTATGATATTTATGTAATTTTATCCTCCACACTCCTATCTCGCATTTTATTTCTTTATATGAAATATGGAGGATTTAGTAGATTTTATTTCGTTGTTGGAAATTGAAAGGTTATATATATATATATATATATATATATATATATATATATATATATATATATATATATATATATATATATATATATATATATATATATATATATATANTTCATGTTTTATTGACTTCCGCATATTTATCTGTTGTTTTACACGCTTATTATAAAAATATGGTATTTAAACCTGCGTAAAAAATGATTTAATGTTTAAGAAAGAGGGTTGTGGTTAATTGTTCAGTCGGCTTGCCTAGTAATGTGATAGGCGCCATCACGACCGGAAATTGGGGTCGTGACACGGCTGGAGAGGAACGCACAGTGAGATAGAAGTTTTTGTAATTTTATTAGGTTTTGGGAATTTTGGTTTGGGCCAATTGGCCTTTATATTCCTTTTTTTTTGTTAATATATATTTTTTTCCTTTTATTTCTTAATACAAATGCCATAAATAAGAGAAATATAAGTACTAACAAATACAATAAGTAAGAAAATTATCTATGAAAAATAAATACATAATTTACACTAAGTAAAATAGAAAAATCAACTTGCATGAAATAAAAATATTATATAATATAATATATTCCTTACAACTTTTTTCTTCCTATATGATATTGTTAGTTTTGTAATTTACTCCTATTTGAATTATATTAACTTCTTAATTTTAGTGTTTAATTAGATTATGATAGTTATGAAGTTACTAAAGTAGTATTAGACCTTAAATATACAACTTTCTATTTATCTAAATTGAGTGCACAGTGGCCATTTGATATTGCTTATTCAAATCTAATGAAAATTAATTATATACTTATTTAAATTTTATAAAAAATTATAAGTATTATTTTTTTAATATGAAATATGTTATACTAGTTAGTTTTGTAATCCACTCCTATATCAAGTTATCAACCATATTAAAATTTTACTTTTTTTTGAAGTGAAACTTAATTTTATTTTTTTATTTCCCACCCAGTGTCCGGTACCTGCATTGGAGCCCGACTATATCCGGATTCGCGCCGCGTAGGGCCCCTCATATATGAATCTTCAGATAAGTCGTTCCGAAGTTCATCTAAAGTATAGGTTTATAGTTCACCAATGATTTAAACTTCATATTTAAAATATGTAGTTGTTCACAAACATGCATGAATCTTCAGATAAGTCGTTTTGAACTTCATCTGAAGTATAGGTTTATAGTTCGCCAAAGATATGTCTGTTAAAAGATTGTGAAATTTTTACTTGCAGATTTTTGCAGAACATCATGCATCCTTTTATAGATTGCTGTCTCTGAATTTCAGGAATTCCTTTTAACAACTTTTTTGCAAGCAAACATGTAATACTGAATAGAAGAATGTGAAATGAATATCATATTTGAATCGAACAAGTTTCACTTCAACGAGTTTTTCCTTGAAATATAAGAAAGTTTCAGTAATCGGAAGTCATAAGAGCTGATTTTTTATTGTCAATATGTAACTGTTCTTAGAAGAAAAGTAAATCTTTATGAACTATTAAATCTTGGTGTTTTTTCTGTTTCTATTTCTTAGAATAGACAACGGAGTGGACAAATAATTTATTCTATTATGACCAGGTTCCTTAGATAAACTGCATTTGGTAGTCTTCGTTCTTGCATATTCAGAAACAGGGATGTACATATTCTTTTGCCTTCTTCCCAGTAGAATCGTCACATCTGGAGGCTGTGTGATATGTAATATTATATTCTCTGGCACATCCCATAAATATTCATCTCTAATAGTAGTGATTTACCCTTCGTATGTTTTCAACCAGGTTTCTCTTGAATACATGTTTGAGCAGAAATCAGATTTCTGCAAATAGTTATTCATGATAGCTGCAAGAGCATGTGCACAAGACAATTCGTCAAGTTGAAATTCCAAGTAGATACAAGTTCTCTCCTTTAAGTCAACGATGAAATCTAACCCTTCATTGTTTATCCTAAATATGAACACCTAAAATAATAACAATAAAAATAACAATAATTAAAAAATGTGATAACACATTATAATTAACTTATAGATTGTTTTCTCAGTTGTGACGTTAATTTTTTTATAAGCTAATAGCCTGTTTGGCCATGCTTTTAGAAGGAAAAAAAGTGATTTTGAAGAGAAGCAGAGCAGTTTTTTGAGAAGCGGAAAAATGTAGGTTCTCTCCAAAAACACTTTTCTGAGAAAAACTTTTGAGAAAAATAAACTTAGAAGCAGTTTTCAAAAGCTTGGCCAAATACTAATTACTGCTCAAAAGTGCTTTTCAAATTAGTTAGTCAAACACAAATTGATTCTCACCAAAAGTACTTTTTTAAAAAGCACTTCTCAAAATAAGCAGATTATAGAAGCTTGGCCAAACTGGCTTTAAATTTATATACATTTTTCCTGAAGTTAATATGCTGTTCTAATACATTAGTTAATGTGCAACTTAACTTGATTTCTGAAGTACTTCTGAAGTTAAGCTGCTTTATAGGCTAACTTCAGATACATCTTTTCTGAAGTTAACCTGCAGTTCTAAAGGATCAGTCAATGTGCACTTACAAACATTGTGCAAGCTAATTATATCGTGTCATTCAACTGATCTTCTGCCCATCTTGACACCCTATGAAATATCATTTATTTTGCATTCCTTCTTTTGTAAAATAACTTTTGCAACTTTTCTTGGATGAAATCCACATTCTTAACACAAGTATCTCTCTTGCTTTCTCTAACACAGAATTCATTGATTCTACCATATTCGTTGTCAGCATATCGTAACATTGTCGTGGGAACAATGATTGGTCCCCTCTGTCTGGTGCTTCTTCCATTATATAGTTGTACGTCATCTTATCAACTCTTTTTATTTTCATGAACTCACTAAAATTGTCTCATATGTATGATCTTGCAACATATGGAAATTGATTTATCACCGAGTTTTTACACTTCTTTGCTTTATATGTTTTTCCAAAGTGAAAAAGGCAGAAACCATGGTGAGCTTCAGGATAACCATGTGCAATCCCATGCGCAATTTATTGGTTTCGATCTGATAAGAAAACCAGTTGATGACGCATATCAATTGCATCTCGCATTTGTGTAAAGAGCCAACAGCAGGTGTCATTGTTTTCAGATTCTGCTGTACCAAAAGATAGTTGAATAATTTCATTATTTGCATCCTTTTACAAAACAACGACCAGGACACCGTGATATTTATTTTTCAAAAATATTGCATCTACTGCTATCACGGATCTACATTATTTCCAACCATCTATGGATGTTGCAAGAGCTACAAACATGTAAATAAACCTATACAATCGAAAAATAAAGCAAATCATAATGGATATTATTTTTTTGTAACCATTAAGCCGTAAAAGTGAAAACTTTAGAGTAATCTGTAGTTTCAAAATTATTAGCTTTGCTTATCGATTCTGGTCATCTCTTTTAATACTAGTGCGTGTTCCTGGGTTTCTCCGTTGCATCATGTGTAAGTGTGAACGCAAAAGTTGATAGTTCTGTTTAGTGCTCCTCGAATAGAAGCAATAGCCTGTTGAATATAGCGACATGCCTTGTAATAACCAATGTCAATCCCAAAATTCTCACCCAATACAAAAGCTAGTGTAACCTCAAGTTTTTTGTCACACGGAACTTTCAACAATGTGTTCACTTATGAATGTTGATGTAGCATGCTTCTGATCAGATTTTCTGGTGTCAACCGAGCATTTATGATTGTTATGAAATTCTATTATCTTGAATAGTATGAAATCTTTTATTCTGGTAGCATGTACTATTCAGCTACATCCGTCCTCATTGCATTTCAACTCATATCTCTTGGAGCATGATCTAACTACATTAAATTCAATTTTATTCTTTATTTCCACCTTATAGAAACATTTAGACATGCACTTCTTGTTCTAAAAAATTAATCCTAACTTTATTTCATCAGGCAATGCATCTTGTCAAGTATTGTACCTGGTGGAGATTCTTTTGTTTTTTTTCTCTTCCTTTTTCTTGTTGAAGTTTCACCTTCTTCAGTTGTTGAGTATGCTGGTATGAGCTCTGTATGGTCTTGAATTTGGTTGTCACCTAATGTTGTAGTGTCTAAGAACAAAATCTCTAGCATTGCCTTTTGGTTGTCTCATTCCATTATTAGTTGTCATTCTGTTTGTTGACCTTCAACAAACGATTCTATAGCAACTTCAACGTAAGGACATATCTGCGATGATTCAGAGTCACGAGAAGTTGTGGTGTAAGAAGAGCCTTGCAATATTTCAGAGCGTGAAGCAGTAGTGGGATCAGGAAAGCTTTGCCATATGCCAAAGTCTGAAGCGGTTGTAGCGTTGTGAACTATTTTTAATGTTTCAATGACAAAATGGCAACTCTTGTATTCTGAATCATGCTTCAGCAAATACATACGGGTTCTAAGTTCATCATTTATAGTTACAAAGATCACTTTGCTTGTCCCTATCCTAATATTAAACCATACATTTAAGACATACTTCTCCTTGTTTACCCTAAAATTGGATAACAATTGAATTTATACGTGGTTTTAGGACATGTAATATAACATGGTACAAATTAAGAAGAATAAGCTAGTATTGATATTAACGATGAAAGAAATAATGCAAACCACACGAATTGAACATCCTTGGTCCTCGAGTTCAGTCACCCTTGAACCAAATACGTATCAACTTGCTTATGAACAGAATAACAAGACAATGAAAGCTAGAAAATGACAGTATATTGCTTTGTATTGCGTGAATATGATGTGTTTACACATGATCAGACCCCGCCCTTTATATTGTAGGGGAGTCCTGCTCTAGGTACAATTCTATATGAGGTAAGAAATCCAATGATTGGCTAACTAATCAGCCTCTTCTTGATACGTGCCGGGATACGCGGCGTGATCCCATTCGATTGCAGATATTTCGGCTTTCTGTTATTCGGCTCTGTAAGCTTCCCTGGATCGCTATCTTGTTCAGTCTCGATCTTGGTTGATCTCGATTTTGATCGGTCTCAGGGCCACGAGCTCGGCAATCAAACTTTGCATCATGGTTCGATATGATACGAGGCTGAACCATGGCTTATCGCGTTCCAGTCTCGATCAGTCATACAAAAAGGGCAAGTCCGATTTTGACTGTATACAGATAGTCCCATCGTTTCTCGGAGAAAAGATGACGAGAAACGATTTGAACTTTTCGAATCCCGTCTTGATATGCCATGACGTAAGGACGCGCCCGACTATGACATCAGCGACAAGCGGATACTGAAACATTCCGTCGGTTCATCGAGTTATTAAATGTCTGTCAGTTGCCGGTCGGCCACCACTGGTTCTGAACCGCCACCAGCAAGCTATAAGTACCTCCACCTTCTTCCATTCAAACTTTACGCTCAAAATTTCCCTCATTGTTGCTTCTTTCAAAAATCTCTTTGCTCCGCAACTCTCGCTCCGAAATCTCTTGAATCTTCAGCAAATCGCACATCACCTTAATTCCCTTCTCTTCTACTTTACAATGGCAATAACTTCTAAAACTGTACCACAAAAAGAGGCCGCCTCTTCTTCACGGCCCGCCGGCGACGGAGCTACGGCGGAACCTCCCCTTGAGGATTTCGTTCCGAGAGAGTGCCCTAATATCGCCGATTTTAGGATTAGAAAAAAACATATTCAGTACCTGGTCGACGTGAACCGGTCTCGAGGTACATATACACGATAACTGAGGATCTCCTTGACAAAGTTAAAGAGGAGTGCCACTGGGTTGATAAACATGTCGTGGTACCTTCGCGCAAGGAGTCGGTCACTACCCATGTGGAGGGTTTCCTAAGTGTTTACACTTAACCTTTGACGTTGGGTCCCTTACACCCTATCATCGTCGCCTTCTCCAAGAGGTATGACGTGACCCTCGGCCAGATCCATTCTTCCTTCTGGAGAATAGTGATTCTTCTCCGATTCTTCGTGAGCAAAATCGAGGGATGTCCTGTCACGACCCCAGTTCACCCTCCATGAAACATGTCGTGATGGCACCTAGTTCCTACAACTAGGTAAGCCTAACAGTGCGGAATAACAAATTAACATTTGTGGAATAATAAATTAAAAACTGAAAATACGGAAATAACAACTGTATACAAGGCCACTCAGCCTATACAACTCGAAATATGCGGAAGTCTGCAACTAAATCCCAAAACCTGGAAACTCACGGGAAACACATGCTAATAGAATGTAGTAAACTGCTCTACACCAGAATGTCTGAACAACATGAAAGGAAAGAAAAGGAAATATCTGCTAAAGCCGGAATAGAGTAGAGTCTCCTGGTCTGCGAACGTAGCAGATATACATCAAGTCTCAGCTAGGACTCTCCACCACGAGGATGATACGTCTGGGAGGAAGTACCTGGATCTGCACATGAAAAACATGCGCAGGAAGGGCATGAGTACACCACAGCGGTACTCAGTAAGTGCCAGCCTAACCTCGGTTGGGTAGTGACGAGGAAGGTCAGGGCCCTACTGAGATAACATAATAAATAATGAGATAACAGAAATAGTTTAAATAAAGTCTACAGCGAGAATCTAAACTAGGTAAATAAGGAAGAACAGTAATAGAAAGCAAAGGTAACAATATACGGAAAACTGCCCTCACAAGGAATAGTAGCCGGGGGATCTCTTGGTATCCCAAGGATCTCTTGGTATCCTCATCATCAACACTGGGGATCTCTCGGTATCCCGAGGATCTCTTAGTATCCTCAATAAGTAAACCGGGGATTTCTTAGTATCCCGAGGATCTCTTGGTATCCTCAATAAGTAAACCGGGGATCTCTTGGTATCCCAATATATATATATAGAAACACATGTGCCAGGGATCTCTTGGTATCCCGCACCCTCAGTCCAGAATATCTCAAGTACAGAGGGATCTCCCGGGAAGCCGTCCCGTAGTCCCAAATTAAACACACAACAACAACGATTCCTAAATCTCGGAACAATGCTAAAAATCAGGACACGAAGTAGTAAATTATAGCCTAACATGCTTCATAGAGTATAAATAGCACAGTTAAAGCAAATAAGCAGGTAAGCCAGCTAAACATGAGTCTCTAAGCTAGCACAGGTACAAACTTGCAGTTTAAAATGAACAAGTAAACAAGAAAGCTCAATTTAAATACTTCAAGTAGAAACGGATTTACAACAATTAGCTCAAGTACGCGCTCGTCACCTCATGTACGGGGCATTCAAATATTCAAGATCATATCCTAAGGGAAAAAGGTCCCCCACACAAGGTTAGACAAGCCACTTACCTCGAACCGGCTCAAAATCAACTAGAAATCACGCTCTTGCCACGAGTATCCAACTCCAAATGGCCCAAATCTATTCAATACATTTACATATCATAAATAACATCACAAATAACTGGTTTTGCTATTTAATTCAAAGCTACAGCGTGAAATTAGGTAAAATGACCAAAATGCCCTTCAGGCCAACGCCTCGGAATCAAATAATTTTCACATTTTCAGAACCCTCGTACTCTCACGAGTCTAACCATATAAAAATCTCCCAAATCGGAGGTCAAATGCCCCCTCAAAACCCCATACGTTAGATCTAAGAAGTTTACCCACTTTTTGAATCCTAAATTTGAATTCCAATGGTGTATTTAACTATAAAATGATGAAATATAACAAGAAGGGACCAAAGAAACGTTACCCAGTGATCTTTCACTTCAAATCCCACTCAAAATCGCCTTAAACCGAGCTCTCAATTGATTTTTGTAACTTATGAACTCAAACCCTCGAAATTTCTATTTCTGCCCAGGGATTTCCGCTTCTGCGGACAAGGGACCGCTTCTGCGGTCCCGCATATGCGGAAAAACAACCGCTTCTGCGGTTTTCACTTAATGGACCAGAGTCCGCTTCTGCGGACACATAATGCTCCTGCGGTTCCGCTTCAGCGGAAAGGCGACCGCTTCTGCGGTTCCTGAGAGGGAGCGCAAATCTCGCTTCTGCGACGACCAAGGCCGCTTCTGCGGCTCCGCTTCTGCGGTTCCCAAGCCGCAGAAGCGGAAAGATACCAGAAGCGGCAGTGCTGCTATTTCTCAACTTTCAAAACTCTTCCGTTAACCACCCGAAATCATCCCGAGGCCCCCGGGACCTAAACCAAAAGTACCAATACCACCTAATACCTTATTCAAACTTGTACCAATCCTGAAAACACCTAAACAATGCCGGAAACCCGAATTAATCAAAGATTCAAGCCTAAGAACTTCAAATTCCAACCAAACACGTTTTCGATCAAAAACCTACCCGAACCTCGTCCGAATGACCTGAAACTTTGCACACACATCCCAAATGACATGACGGAACTACTGCAACTTCCGGAATTCCATTCCGACCCTCGGATCAAAAACTCACTATCGGACCGGAAACTTCAAAAATTCAAACTTCGGCATTTCAAGCCTAAATCAGCTACGAGCCTCCAAAATACATTCCGAACACGCTCCCAACCCCGAAATCACCTAACGGAGCTAACAGAACCATCAGATTTCCATTCCGAGGTCGTCTTCACACTGTTCTGATTACGGACCATTTTCAACGATTAAGCTCTCATTTAGGGACTAAGTGTCCCAAAACTCTCCAAAACTCAACACCGAACGTCCCGGCAAACCAAAATAGCATAAATGAACTTAGGGGAAACAGTTAATGGGGGATCGGGGCGAAATTTCCAAAAACGACCGGCCGGGTCGTTACATCCTCCTACACTTAAACATTCGTTCGTCCTCGAACGAGCATAGAGAACATACCTGAAGTAGTGAAAAGATGAGGGTACTGGCTGTGCATATCCTGCTCGGTCTCCCAAGTCGCCTCCTCGGCCGGCTGACCCTGCCACTGAACCTTCACTGAAGCGATGTTCTTTGACCTCAACTTCCTGACATGACTGTCCAAAATAGCTACTGGCTCCTCAACATAGGATAGATCCTTGTCCAGCTGGACTGAACTGAAATCCAACACATGCGACGGATCCCTGTGATATCTCCGGAGTATCGAAACATGAAATACCGGATGAACTCCGGCCAAACTGGGAGGTAAGGCAAGCTCATAGGCAACTTCCCCAACTCGCCTCAAGATCTCAAAAGGGCCAATAAACCTCGGACTCAACTTTCCTTTCTTCCCAAACCGCACGACGCCCTTCATAGGCGAGACCCGAAGCAGAACCCGCTCACCAACCATATATGAAACATCACGGACCTTCCTGTCCGCGTAACTCTTCTGCCTGGACTGGGCTGTACAGAGTCTATCCTGAATCACCTTAACCTTCTCCAATACATCCTGAACCATCTCTGTGCCCAATAGCCTGGCCTCGCCCGGCTCAAACCAACCCACCGGAGATCTGCACCTCCTACCATATAAAGCCTCATACGGCGCCATCTGAATGCTGGACTGATAGCCATTATTGTAAGCAAACTCCGCCAGTGGCAAGAAATGATCCCAAGATCCTCCGAACTCCATCACACACGCACGGAGCATATCCTCAAGAATCTGGATAGTGCGCTCGGACTGTCCGTCCGTCTGGGGGTGATATGCTGTGCTCAACTCCACCCGAGTGCCTAACTCCTACTGCACGGCTCTCCAGAATCGCGATGTAAACTGAGTACCTCTGTCCGAAATGATAGAAACTGGAATACCATGCAAACCGACGATCTCCCTGATATAAATCTCCGCCAACCGCTCCGATGAATAAGTGGTACACACAGGAATGAAATGAGCGTACTTGGTCAGCCGGTCCACAATAACCCAAATGGAATCAAACTTCTTCAGGGTCCGTGGAAGTCCAAATACAAAATCCATGGTGATGCGCTCCCATTTCCACTCCGGAATCTCTATCTGCTGGAGCAACCCACCCGGGCGCTGGTGCTCATACTTCACCTGCTGGCAGTTGAGGCATCTAGACACATAACCAACTATATCCTTCTTCATCCGCCTCCACCAGTAGTGCTGCCTCAGGTCCTGATACATCTTCGCGGCACCCGGATGGATGGAATACCGCGAATTATGGGCCTCTGCTAGAATCATCTCTCGAAGGCCATCAACATTGGGCACACAAATCCGGCCCTGCATCCTCAATACTCCATCATCTCCAATGGTCACATCCCTGGCATCACCACGCTGAACCTTGTCCCGAAGGACAAGCAAATGAGGGTCATCATACTGCCGCTCCCTTGTCACACCTCCTTTTTTACACACCTACCCCGAAGGATAATGTATAAAGGAGCTTTTCCATTTAAAGTGACATTATTCGAAATGGGATTATTTATTTATTTTTATAGAGTCGCCACTTGGGATAGGACGGGCTTTTGGTGTCCCAAGTTACCGGTTTAATTTAATCCCAAATCGAGGAAAATTTCGACTTCCCGATTGGAGTCTGCGAACCAGAAATTTTGTGTAAGGAATTCTGTTGACCCGAAGGAAGGTGTTAGGCACCCCCGGATCCCGTGGTTTTAGCACGGTCGCTTAAATTATCATAAATGGCTAAAATCTGATTTTTATACATGTTCAAACCTATAGTGCAATTTTTAGGATTATTTACCGCTTTTAGTTATTTTTACGAAAAGCAAACGCCGTTTAAGAGCGCGTTTTTGGATCACGTCACATGAAATGCACCCGGATCCTCAACACCTCTTATTCAACGTTTTGGGATTTGGATTTGGGTTGCATGAAATGCGCACCCGAGTTTAGGAAAATAGAATTCATTAAAAGCGCGCCTAAAGTGGCTAACGTCTTATTAACTTGGCGGGAAGCCATGAAAATTCGCTAAATGGCATGTCCCGAACTTCTAAAATATTTTTGATAAAAGCATTTAATGAGGGCACCACAATTTATGTATTTTTATTCGACGAGGCTCGTCCCACTTTTATTTAAAGGCCAATCCTATAGTAAACTAAGATTTCCTGTTTATTTTTGTCTCAAAAAGGGCATAATTAATTTACAATTATAAATCCGGGTCTCGGATTCAAGTCCGAATTCAAACAAAAGGGAGAACCCTCTTAATTTGAGTCCGCCACTTAACGCGAGAACCTAAATCTATATTTGCAAATTGATTCCCATGCTCCTAATGTAATTTTAATGGATTTTAGCTTCCAACGATTTTGGGCCTGAACGATTGGCCCCAAAAATACAGTTCATATTGAAGCCTGCCCAGTTTTGGACTTAAAATTGAGTCCAAACTTCAGCGGCTAAAACAGGGGACTCAGTATTGAATTTCTGTGGGCTAACACAAGTCTCCATAATATTTGGGCTTGCTTGTTATGCAGCTGGGTCAACGTTGGACCCAGTCTTTAGCACTTTGGGCCCAAGGATGAGCCCAATTTGAAGTAAAATTGAAGCTGGGACTCAAGATCAAGTCCCTTCAGGCCCAAAACTTAACAAAATAAGGCTAGCTCTTTTCGCTTTGCTGTTAAATTGTAAATAAATAGACAAACTATATTAACAGGTTAAATACTAAAGAACGATTGGATATTTTTTTTATTTGTTGCATATTCAAAGCTCTAGTCCAATGCCCTCAAAACTGAGACTATGGGGAGTCAAACACCGAAATACTGAACCGTTTCAAACATCTATTAGGTGTATAATCAACACCGGCGTCAGCACACACACATTGGTTCTAAAATCATTTTCCGACTTATACAATATTTCAAATCTAACACTATACTGAAATTAAACCATACTAAAGCTACCACTACCAAATAGAATATATATGAGTCCAACAGTCCATGTACATAATTTCTCGAGCATTCTACCAGACTAACGAGCTACGAGTCTCCAATGGAATGAAAAGCAACATGAATTTCAGTAACATCACTACTATGAATGAACTAGATTGCATGCCATCACACTACACTACTAACTCCAGGAATTCTTAAAGCAGATGATTGATAGAACAACCATTCATTCATGTATTCTTCAAACAAATACAACTTTCCTATTTTTCATCTCAACCTTTAGAGAATCAAGGAATACCTGGAAATTGGACAAAGAAAATGAGCAGAAGTGAGACAACAAGCGAAAGCCAGCAGTAGTCAACAGCAGGAAATACCCCAGCAAACCAGTCTCAAAACCAAAACAGTGTTCAAACAGCCTACCCCAAAACGATTTCACTTAAGTGCAAACCCAAAACTTCAACATCAGACCTTGAAACCAAATTCAATCTATTTTTCTAAGCCCTAAATGAACCAAAAATGCTCCAGAATTAGAGGAGCTTCAAAAATCAGAGCATCAGCAATGGAACAGTTTTTTTTAGCAATTTTGGCCGCCTAGAACTTTTAGGGATTTTAGCCCCTTTTTCCAAATCTCCTTGAGCCTCAAGTAACAATGCCTTTATAGGCAAGTTACTAGGGCAGCCTTAGGGGTTCAGTTATTTCATTTTAGTCCCTCTCCAATTTTCCTTTTTGCTACTTAATCCCTCATTTTCTGACTTACTAGCCAAGCTAACCTACCAAAAGTCTTAAATTTAATTAAAAACCCCTACCCAAACTTCCTAGAAACTTCCTATTTCTGTTACACCAAAGATTCCTTAACTACAATCCCCAAATTACCCTTTAAGGTCCTGTTAATTACCCTAACAACCCTGGGTTGATTGGCCAAGCTAATTGGGTCATAGACCCCAAATTGCATCTCGATTGGGCCTGTTGCCATCGATTACAAAATTTGCGGACCCAGATTGAAGCTAAAACAAAGCTTCCCAAGCAAAGAAGCCCGAAACACATTTCTAGCGGAGGCGAAAGGTAAAACTGAAGACCTAACCGTAAATGACAACAAATTAATTATGGACCTAACTTTATTTATCTAAGCAATTAACTGATAATGAAACGCTTAAGCTCATTAATCAACAAAAAACAGGCGGATCAAGGAACTCATGTAGCTCAACTAACAGGGAAAAGAAGGAAAACAAAAAGGGCCCAGAACAAACTAAGAAAAACCATGGGTTGGACTTACCAGTTGGACTTGAAAAACACGGGTAACTCTGATTTGGTCTCGACATGGTATAGATCGTCTGTTCTTTGTCAAGAACAGACGAAGAACATCACTTCGAGATGAACCAGGCTGGGAACGAGCGGGTAATTTGGAGGGATGACCTTGCATGGAGTATTCTGACCTTGACCCTCCTTCGAACCTTGGATTTAGGACTCGACAAATTCCGGCCTTATTCGAAGGGAGTTGGCCTGGGATTTGAAAAGGGGAGAGTGTGATGGTTATTTGGTGTTGATTTGGGTGAGGTTGAGCGTTGTTTAAGGTCACGCCGCCGGGCTTGGGGCGGGGAAATGGTGGCGGCTGTTATGGCTCCTAGGGTTCTTGAAGAGAGATGAGAGAAGAAGATGATGAGAGATATGTTTGGACTAGGTTTGAGTTAATTGTTCGGACATATTAATTGAGAATGGGATGGGCCATCTGAGCCGTCAGATCTATTGAACGAAAGGCTGAGATTGGATTGAGTTTAAGAAACTCGGAACGACGTCGTTCGGACATCAAGAGGGACTGGCTGGGTTGGGCTCGGGTTTTGGGCGGGTGTGTAACGAATGACTGGGCTAGGGTGAACTCATTAAATTTCGGCCCAAAATGCTTTGTTCACTTCTTATCTCTAACTCCCTTTATTTTATTTAATTTATATTTAACTTCAAAATTAAGCTTTTTCTTTCCTTTTTTTTTTCAAAACTTTCTTCTTTTTTTTCAATAAATTAAAACTAAAAATACTAAATTAAACCAAACTAACTCATAAAAAATACTAACTAATCCTAAATATCATTAAACGGTTTAATAAATTAAGGAAACTACTCGAAAAATCAAAATTAAAAATTAAAAGGGTGGCAAAATGACTATTTTGTGATTTTCCTTTTATAAAAACAACTTAATTACTAAATAATTCTAAAAAATGCAAAAGTTAACTCCTAAATACTCCTACAATACATTTTTTTTTTGTATTTTCCATTAATTAGAATAAATAAACATGCACAAACAATTGCAAACAACTAACAAAAAATGCCACGAAATCCATAAAATTGCAAATAATGAAAAGATTTTAATTTTGGTTTTGAAATTATGGGAGTAATTCATATAGGGCAAAATACGTGCTCACAGCTGCCCCTCTTTGCTCGGAAACATGAAGAGTTTTTCGGGCAAAGATAAAGTGAGCAATATGAGGGATTTTTGCCTGTTTGAAACTCCATGAGAACGCATTTTTGAAAAAGAGCCTGACCGAAACCTGCTTCAAAGGTTGCCTACAATTCCTTGGCTAAAGAATCAGGTCAGTGTGGTTCTGGAAGTTTGGTAGAGTGGGACTACCGGGAAGCTGTGATTTCACTGCTGTTGCTGTTGTTTCTGCTTGCTGAGCTTCCTTTTTATTCCACGAAAAATCAAAAGCTAAGCTAGCTATGCCTATCAACTATGAGTAATACAAGATTCCTATCTATAAATCTCTTGAAACTTAATCTTGAGTCTTAGCTGATTTTGCTGTGGACTCCGATCTGAATCTTGATGCTCGCTAAGTTATAGGTGTTGTTTCTTTGCAGCATTGGGTCCAAACGGGTCAGCGGAGCTTGTGACTAACAATTAGATTTTAAGCAATCCGCACCCTTGTTTGCTTTCAACATTTGAATTCATTTCCTTTTGTTCTTTCCTTCTTTTCTATATCTAGATTGAGACTAATCACATCGGTCGTCTCACACTTGTATTCTTGAGGTTGACCTGCTTAGGATACAAAACAAACAAAACGAACGAATTTTCTGCCCCAGTTTTCACTAGGAAAATTTCGTGAGTTAGTTGTGACACATATCTAATCAAAATTGGGAATGTTAAAAGGGATCCTCGATTTTTGTTCCGGGATTTGGAAAGAAAAGGCTCCACGGTTTTTGTGCCGGGAGATCTCGTTTTTTGTTCGCGATTTGGAAAGAAAAGCTCCACGGTTTTTTGTGCCGGGAGAAATCGTCAGGTTTTTGTTCCGGGATTTGGAAAGAAAAGCTCCACGGTTTTTGTTCCGGGAGATCCTCGGTTTTTTGTCCGGGATTTGAAAGAAAAAGCTCCACGATTTTTGTGCCGGGAGATCCTCGTATTTTGTTCCGGGATTTTGAAAGAAAAAGGCTCCACGGTTTTTGTGCCGGGGATTCTCGGTTTTTGTTCCGGAGATTTGGAAAGAAAAGCTCCACGATTTTTGGTGCGCGGGAGAATCTCGGTTTTGTTCCGGGATTTGGTAAAGAAAAAAGCTCCACGGTTTTTGTGCCGGGAGATCTCGGTTTTTGGTCCGGGATTTGGTAAGAAAAAGGCTCCACGGTTTTTGTGCCGGGAGATCCTCGTTTTGTTCCGGGATTTGGGAAAGAAAAAGCTCCTCGGTTTTTTGGCCGGGATATTCTCGATTTTTGTTCCGGGATTTGGAAAGAAAAAGCTCCACGGTTTTTGTGCCGGATATTTAAGGATGGAATCTATGCTATCATAATTTGTTTTTCTTTTTGGGATTTTCATTTTAATTCTTTTCTTCTTCTTTCTATCTTTTGTTTCCTTTTCAATGTTTCTCCTTTTATTTTGCAAAACACATGAAAGAAACTGGAGAGGGAAACTTCTTTTTGGTCGTCTCCTCTGCAAAGCTGTTTTTGCGCTTGCGCGTTTCATATTCTTTTCGGATTGCACCTGCTTTCGCAAGGTTTCTTTGAATTAACCTGTTTTTCAATCAGAACAATTGGTTAGTTTGGAACGGTGGTTGGTTTTGTGGCCTTGATCCTATTGTTGCTTGGTCCCGGCCCCATTTCCGTTGAGACTTTGCTGCTTATCGCTTTGAGAGTGAATCTTTGTTCAAACCGACTGGATTTACCTCGGGATTTCATTATGAATCGGCCCGTGTGGGCTCTGACCTTGTCATTTATTCTGCCTTGGGACTTTTGCCTTTGACTTCCTTTCTTTTCCAATGTTTTTGCTTCAAAAGCATCAATCACTATGGTCAGTCGAGATTGGGCCTAACGCACGTCGCGGAGCTGTATTTCTGCGACCTGACGGCGACGCCTGTGAACGTTCCTGACCTTTTCTTTGTACTGGTTTACGGAAATCGGAGATAAACGAAAGGGATTCAAAGAAAAGTATTGCAAAAGGCAAGCATTGATTTTAAAGAGGACATCCCTTTCGGGGAAAAGGAGGACTTATCTGGGGGTGTGCATGCTGGCTTCAAATGAACATGACTGGCTTCTTTGGACTGGATGCCCGCCCACACAACTTTCCGCTTTTCATGAACCCATTAATCAGTATTTCAAACCAGGGAATCTTGCCACGGACTCCTTTAGTGATGAGTGTCTTCTTTCGGCCAACAGCGCTTTGCGGGTTTTCGCAATCGACTCTTCATTTCTCTTCTCATCTGTCGTCCGATAATGCTCTTTGCGAGTTTTCACTAAACGGACTCTCTCATTTTTAGTTTCTCTACTCACCATCCGCCTTATGGTGCCCAAAGGTTTTCACGATAAGACCTCTCTCATTTTTATTTCTCTCATTTGGACTTTATCAACCAACAATGTTGCTTTTCAATTCCACGCCTTTGCCAATTGATCAGAAAGGCTTGGACAAGGTTTTGGGTAAAGAATTTCTGACAGGAAGTACAACTTTGGAACCGCTTTGGTGGGCTCATTGACGAGCCATTATATCATCTGCCCCAGTTTTATTTTTAGGGGAAATTGAGATTTTGTTTTGGTGTGACTGAACCCCAGAGAGAGGCTGCCTACGTACCCTTTCGGGATCAAGTCAACGTAGTTCAGGCAAAATTTGTTTTTGTTTTGGTTTTTGTTTTCTTTTTGTTTTCTTTTTTTTTTCTTTTCTGTTTCTTTTCTTTTCTTTTTCTTTTCTTTTTCTTTTCTCTTCTTTTCCGCTGGTACTTTCGGGTTCAAAGAGGGTGGATCAAAGAAGAGTAACCGGCTCAAAGGGTTTACAAAGATTGATAGTGTTTGGGTAGCGGGAAGGAAAGCCTTCGTCATCTCAATTGCACAAAAGCCATCGCGAATGAGATTAGACGTAGTACTTTTTACTGCATCTGCGTTGACTGCTGTTCAGGATTCATTCCCTTCGATGTCTCCCAGATACAGTGCTCCTTCTGCAATATTTTCCGGATGATGTATGGACCTTTCCAATTTAGGGGCAAACTTCCCTTTTGCTTCCTGATGATGAGGGAGAATGCGTCTGAGTACCAGCTGTCCCACTTCAAAATTCCGGGACGCACTTTCTTATTATAGGACGGGCCATTCTTTGTTGGTACAGCTGTCCGTCGCAAACGCGGGATCCGTTTTTCATCAATTAATGACAATTGCTCTAGTCGGGTTTAACCCATTCACTATCTCAATCTCCGCTCAATGATTATCCGGAGTGAAGGGATTTTCCACTTCTGCAGGTATGACTGCTTCGGTACCGTAAACTAACAAGTACGGTGTTGCCCAATTGATGTACGTATGCTGTGGTGCGAATACCCAAGTAATGCGAAGGTGTAACTTTTCCATGCCGATTGCCGGAGCTTTGAATCATCTTTCTCAAATCTTCTTGATGTTCTTATTTGCTGCCTCGACAGCACCATTGGCTTTTGGCCGATAGGGAGTTGAGTTTCTATGCGTTATCTTGAATTGTTCACATACTCTCCCATCAGGGACTGTTTCAAGTTAGCTGCATTGTCGAATATAATTGCAGGAATGCAAAGCGGCAAATGAGATTGGAGTGCACAAAGTCTACCAGGCTTTCTTGTGACTGACTTGAGGGTGATGGCTTCAACCCATTTTGTGTGAAATAGTCGATTGCTACCAGTATGAACCTATGCCCATTCGAAGCTTTGGCTCGATCGGCCCAATGACATCATGCCCAAGCGACAACGGCCAAGTGCTGACATCGGATGGAGTTCTGTCGAGGTGTATGAAACGTCGCCGTGCACCTGTCATTGGTGAATTTCCGAACAAAAATGAAACAGTCTTCTCCATGGTTATCAGTAATACCCGGCTTGCAAAATTTTCTTTGCCAACACATAAACCATTCATATGAGGTCCACACATCCTGCGTGTACTTCATGCATAATTCTTGCCAGCTTCTTCGGCTCAACACATCTTAGCAAGTTGAGGTCCGGGGTTCTTTTATACAAAATCACCACTTTAAAAAGAAACACTCGCATATCGTCTAATGGTTCTTTTCTGATCCCGGTGGCCTGCTCAGGGTATTCCTGTTTTTCAGAAATCTCTTGAATCATGATACCAGGGCTTACCACTTGGTTCCACCTCAACGCATTACAATACCCGTGCTTTTCTTTGATTTGAATCTCAAAGGGTCAATATGGGCATTGCTGGTAAGGCAACATTGAAGCTAGAGTGGCAAGTGCATCGGCTAGTTCATTATGACACCGGGAATATACTGAATTCTACCGACTTGAAGCGTTTTGGTGAGATGTCCACATGCTGTCGATAAGGAATGAGCTTAACATCTCGAGTTTTTCCATTCTCCTTGGGCTTGTCGGATAATCCAAGTCAGAGTCCCCATGATTAATAAATCTTCAACATCTTGGTCAATTGCCATGTTCTGCCCATGATGCAGGCTTCATACTCAAGCTGTATGTTTGTGCAAAAGAAACGGAGCTGGCTGTAGCGGGTAATGCTGACCATTGGGTGATATCAAGATTGCCAATACTACACCCTCGATTTACCGCTCCATCAAAGAACATTTTCCAACACGAATGTCCTCAGAGATGGTTTCTATCGAATTTACTTCTCATCCGGGAAATAGGTGCTTAACGGTCGATGTCCTCGTCGACCGGGTTTTCAGCCAAATGATCCGCAAAGCATGGGTTCACTGCCGTGCGAGTAACATAGACTATTCAAATTCAGTGAGCAAGATTTGCATTTTTGCCAACTCAGTGGGGCTCGGTTTCTGGAATATGTATTTCAAAGGATCAACCTGTTATTAGATAGGTGGTATGGCTTGAAGATAATGTCTCAGCTTTTGGGCAACCCACGTCAGAGCGCAGCATTTCTTTCCAACAAGGTGTATTTGGCCTCGTAGCCAGTAACTTCTTGCTTCAGATAGTAAATGCCTGCTCTTTCCTTCCGGTTATGTCATGCTGCCCGAGGACACAGCAAAAGAATTTCCAACACTGTCGAGATACAAGAGAGGTCGTCCTGCTCTGGTGGGACCAATACGGAGGATTTGAAAATATTCCTTGATTTTTCGAAAGGCTCTTGACATTCGGACGTCACTTGATAGCCGCATTCTTTCTTTCAATAACTTGAATATAGGCCTCACAGATGGTAGTTAATTAGAGCGATGAACCGACTGATATAGTTTAACCCTGCCATAAAACTCATCACCTCCTTCTTAGTTCTTTGGAGGAGGTAATCTTCGAATGGCCTTTATCTTTGTTGGATCCAACTCAATGCTCTCCTGCTGACTATGAAACCCAAGAGTTGCTGATGGGACTCGAAAGCACATTTAGCTGGATTCAACTTCATATTATCTTGCGCAAACCGTTCAAAGAACTTTCTCAATCTCGAACGTGATCGTTCTGAGTTCGTGACTTAACGATTACATCATCCACATACACCTCTATTTCTTGATGCATCATATCGTGGAAGATGGTGGTCAGGCCCTCATATAAGTTGCCAGCATTCTTTCAGCCCAACACGGCATGACCGATAACAGTAGGTTCCTGGTGTATGTGAGCTGTCTTTTCGCATCCTCTTCATCCATCAACACTTGGTGATATCCTGCGTAACAGTCCACGAAAGACTGTATTTCATGTTTGGCGCAGTTCACAAGGATGTGAATGTTAGGTACGGGAATATATCTTTGGGACTTGCCCTGTTCAAATCTCGGTAATCTACACACACCCGGTTTTCCCGTCTTTCTTTGGTACTGGAACCACATTGGCAACCACGTGGTATATCGGGCACTCGAATTACCCCGCCTTCAACTGTTTTGTGACTTCTTCTTTGATACTTATCACTGATATCAGTTTTGAACTTCCTTTGCTTTTGCTGTACTGGAGGACAATCGGGGTAGATCGGCATTGTGCACCAACTAGGTCCATACTTAGTCCTGGCATGTCGTCATACGACCAAGCAAACATTTTTAAATTCGAACAGGAGCTGGATTATGGCATCTCGAGTGTGTTGATTTGTGCGAATGCTTATTTTGGTTTCCCTTATTTTCTTGCCGTCAAATAAACGTTCAGTGTGTTCAGGTTTGGCTTAGGTTTGTTCTCAAATTGTTCCACTTCTCGTTGATCTCCCTAAAAGCCTCTTCCTCATCATATTCCAGTTTCTTGATTCATTATTTCACAATTAACAGCGTGTTTGAGTCCGGGCATGGAGTCCGCAAGCATTTCATGTTATTTAAAGCTGCATTATTATAACTAAAGGAAAAGATAAAAAGGAAAAACAATCCAAAATTAGAAGAAAGAAAGATGGCCGATGAAATATTGATTTCATTTCTTGGAATTGGAAAAGATAACAGGGTTATACATTCAAGAATTTAAAAGAATGAAACTAAAAAGACACCGAGCTACACCCTGAAATAACTCGAGATGTAGAAAGGTGGCAGGGCTAGTCTACCGGGACTTCCCGCCTAATCGGGATGGCGTAGCCTTCCAGTTTTGGAGTTTAGCATCTGGTCCCATATAAGCATTTCAGCGGTGCTAGTCCTTTCCTAACTGAACCATGTTGGTTTCGTAAAGCATTTCTCTCATAGCTCCACATATGTCTTCGATTTCCTCAACTGTGAACAACTCAATCATCCTTTTCTTTGCATACTTAGTCTTGACAAAAGTGTCGTAGAGATATGGCAATGGCTGTGGCAGAACCCATCTTTCTTTCTTCTTTCTTCAGCCATTTCTCATCATCTGGGGTAGGGTGGAAGCTACTCCGAAGAACTTTTCTGTTGCGGGTAGAGTTACTGGCTCAGATATTCCTTGTAAGGCTTTTCCCAACCTTTCCCTGGCCTGAAACATGTTTAATCATTTTCTCTGGCACATGATTGAAGCGTTAGACAGAAAGGCTGAGGACAAGGATTTCCTTCCTCGTGCTGATCTGCTACCACAATCTCAAGGCTTGGTAAACAATATGCTCACTCCTTCCTTGCTCCAAACATGGGATAGATGGATCACGATAGATAGATTGCTCGTCTTCTTCGTGGACCACGATTTCCTGACCTTCATACTCGAATTTTACCATTTGGTGAGAGTGAGGGCACAGCTCTGCAGCATGGATCCAAGGCCTCCTAGAAGGAGTTGTAAGATGTATCCATGTCCAACACCTAGGTCACCTCGAAGTCTACCGGTCTATGGTCAATATCATGTCTATTTCACAATGGTATCCCTCTTAATACCATCAAAAGCCTTACGAACTTATTCGGGCGAATCTTCTCTGTCCCAATCTCCATCTCTGCATGTGGAGAGTGGGCAGATGTCAACCCCGATCCTCCATCACCATGATCGTTTGACATAGTACCCTCACACTTGACGGTCAGATGCAAGGCTTTGTTGTGGGTTGTGCCTTCAGGAGGCAAGTCATTCTTACTAAAGAGAGTTGGTTGATGCAAAAAAACTTTCTGCCATCCTTCGAGCTGCTCGACTGAGTTTCATTGGCACGTATGCCTCATTCAAAGTTTTCATCAAGATCTTCTGATGTTCGTGGATTTTGTCACAATGGAGAGCAGGGAACCTGTTCAGGTACTTTCTTAATTGATCCACTGTCTCATAATCAGGCATCTTCATTTTTCTGGAAGAAAGCTTCTGTTTTCAGCACTCACTGGCCTCTTGGACGGAAAACGCTTCGAGCGGCATTGTTCACTTCCTGCACATTCAAATATTCTCAACAGAGTTCTTCCCTGGAAGTTCCCCGAAATTTCTTTGCCCTTGTATGTGACCACTGTTTGCTGGTAGTTCCATGGCACCGCAGAGGGGTCTGTCATTGGCTTCTGTGGTACGCGTCCAATAACCACTGGCTCACTCAGCCGAGGCGGTTTAATTGTCCCTGTCCACATAGGCCTCTTTTGGTACATATATTGTGTTTCCCCTTTTACCTCAGCTCTCCTCGGAATAGTGACAACCAATGGGTTTTTCTTGGGCGTCCTCGCGGACATAGAGAATTCCATCCTTAAGAAGAATCCTTTCTACTTTTGTATCAGGTTTCTTTTCAAAGTTCAGTTTTGATAGCTTTTTCTCCTCTCTCCCTTTTCCTTGCTTCGGGCGTAACTTGGGCTTCTTTTCTACATCGGAATAGCACTATGGTTTCAAAGCCGATCAAACTCCTGTCTTCACAAATCATACGATTACCGGCCCATTGTTGTGAGCGGCAACGGGTTATTAGTCACATTCAGGGCTTCTTCATCGTCAACACTATTTTCCCTTGCTCAATCAAATCTTCCACAGCTTCTTCAATGTCCAGCAGTTATCAGTACTATGCACTTCGGCTCCTGAATGGTAAGCACAATGGACCCTCGTTGATAAGCTGAAGATTCTGGG
>NW_017670294.1:889061-894409 GCF_001879085.1 Nicotiana attenuata
CGGGTTTTCCCATTTTTCTTTGGCACTGGGACTACGTTGGCCAGCCATGTAGTAAATCGGACCACTCGGATTACCCCCGCTTTCAGTTGTTTTGTGATCTCTTCTTTGATCTTATCACTGATATCAGTCTTAAACTTCCTTTGCTTTTGCTGAACTGGAGGACAACCGGGGTAAATTGGCAATTTATGCACCACTAGATCAATGCTCAGTCCTGGCATGTCGCCATATGACCAAGCAAACACATCTTTATACTCAAACAGGAGTTGGATTATTGCATCTCAAGTTTTCTCATCTGCATGAATGCTTATTTTGGTTTCCCTGATTTCTTCGGCTGTTCCCAAGTTAACCGGTTCTGTGTCATTCAGATTTGGCTTAGGTTTGTTCTCAAATTGTTCCAGTTCTCGATTTATTTCCCTAAAAGCCTCTTCTTCGTCATATTCCGGTTCTTGGTTCATTATTTCACAGTTAGACAGCGTGTTTGAGACTGGGCATAAAGTCCGCAAGCATGTCATATTATTTAAAGCCGCATTATTAGAACTGAAAAGAAAAATGAAAAGGAAAATAACAAAAATCAGAAAGAGAAAAAAATGGACAATGAAATATTGATTTCATTTCTTGGAATTGGAAAGATAAAAGGGTTTACATTCAGGAATTTAAAAGATAAGAAACTAAAAGAAACATCCGAGTTACACCCTGAAATAACTCGGGATGCAGAAAAAGTGGCAGGGCTAGTCTACCGGGACTCCCGCCTGATCGGGAATGGCGTAGCCTTCCAGTTCTGCAGCTTGGCACTTGGTCCCATATACAGCACCTCAAAGGGTGGTGGCTGAGAGTAGTTATATGCGGGGTATTGAGGAGGATCCACCAGAAAGACAGGGTTTTGGAAGGTGAAATCTGAGGGATCAAAGACGGGCCTTGGCAGTGAAGGTTGTGTTGTAGCAGAGCATGGTGGAGCAGTGAAGATGTTAGGAGCTGCTCCTGCTGGGAACACCTGGGGGTGGACCTCAGAAGGTGTTCCAACGAAGTGAGCAGTCATGGTAGGTTGTCCCAAAGGAGTATGAGGGTGGCTGATGGGGATATTGGAGGTACCCCCAGATCTAGGGAATAGTTCAGGAAATCCAGGGATTGCGCTTGGAGGCTCCCTTCCATTGGTCTAGGCGTCCCACATCTCCATGAGTCGGAGACGTAATATCCGGTTCTCTTCAGCTGTGACAGACTCAGATGCCGGGATCCCCGAGATGGGGTTGTCCTCAGAGATGGGAAATGCGGGCAAAGTCATTTCTGTAGACATTTCCACACTTCCTTTCGATCTGGTAAAGTATTGATGCGATGCCAGCTTACCACAACCAACCACCGTTTCTAAAACTAGGCTGGAATTGACAGCAACACACGGTTAGTTTGAGACAAATAACAGATAGGTAATCGCACATTGGGGTGTGATGCACCTATACAGTTAAACGGATGTCTACATGTTTGCACTAGTTTCATTCGTCATCCCGGCTTTTCCTTTTTTTTCTATTTTCTCTTCTTTTGATTTCTACTCTTTGTTTTTCTTGCTTTTCTTTCTCTTTCTATTTTTCTCTCATTTTTCTTTTCCCTCTGTTTTTCATCTCTTGCTTTTCCCTTTTCTTTGCCATGGTTTTTCTCTCAATTCCTTATTTTCTCTTTTTGCGTTTCTTTCTCTCTTGTTTTTCCTTTATTTCCTTCCCTCGTATTTTCTTCTCTCTCTCTTTTTTTTTCTTAAGGTTACGGTCGAATCCTATGGAGATTGCCTACGTATCATGACCCCGCATGAATCAGACCAAGCGTAGTTCTTGCAAAATAAATGTAAAATAGAAGCAAAATGTTTTGGGATTTTCAATTTTATTGATAGCAAATACTTCGATTACAAAGACTCAAAACTAACGAATTAAACAGACTCTGATAAAAGAAAAACTACAGACTCCAACGTCGACTATTCTATTTCAAAAGAAAATACAGACTCAAACAACTGACAGACTCTTAGCGAAAAGAAAATACAGACTCAAACACTGACAAACTCTTAGCGAAAAGAAAATACAGACTCAAACACTGACATACTCTAGAAAAAAGGAAATATGACAATCACGAATACATTAAAGTTCCTGGTGCCCGCGGGACATCGTTTGGTCTCGCCGAGGGCCTATATGCAAGTTCCCCTTGAAGTCTGTCCAGGTCACTCATTATTTGCTTCACAAATATCATCACCGAGGCAAAGAAAGTGGGCGAGTCATGTTCTCGCACATTTGGCATTTCCTAGTAATGTAGTGAGCAACGGTTGAGATTCTTTCTCTGATTCTGCCCTTTTCCTGAAGCAACCCCCTATCTGTTGGGCCCTGGCCTCCAAAGTCTGCTCGGCTATCTGGTTTTGTTCCTAGAGTTGTTGCAAGTCCATTTCTAATTGTGCCAATGCCGCGTAGCAATGCTCTCTTTCAATCTTGAATTCCTTTGCCTGTTTGATCATTTTGTTCTCTGTGGCGATGACCCTTTTCCTTAACCCCGCAACCTCATTATCGTATTCTTCTTTCAACTGTTTAACCATGCGGGCTCGTTATTCCGTGTTTTTAGCCAATTGTTTTCGAACCACGGCTAATTTTCTTTCTGCTTTGTTGAGGTAAAAACTGTAGTCATTCACTTTTTGCTTAGATTTTTTATAAGTTTTGCATCTTTGGCACTCCTGACGGGATTTTCGGTCGCTATCTTCATCTTTTGAATTTGGGCTCGTAAGGCTTCATTCTCTTTGGCCAATTTCTTTTTCTCACCCTCATCGACTGCAGCTTGCACACTGTTTTCAAACTGAAGGTCTCGGACTTGCTTTTCCAATTCTCCTAGTTTAGCTCTGTATTCATTTTCTTTAGCTAACCAGGCCCATTGTTCTTGCGATGATTCGACACAATCCTGAAGGTGAGGTCTTTTGGCCGGCCTCCCAAATACAACGTCCCTTCTATACCAGGCATGATACTCAGGTGACACTTCTCCTTTAGATCGATCCCGGACACAAGTATTTGCCGCCAAGTATTGACATTCGCTCCAAACCTGACGGACCCTTGCTTCAGGAAACTGGCCCATCAGGACCAATCTCAACTACTTGGATACTAAGGTCGTCGTCCTTTGGCACTACTTGGAATCTCCCGAGTTGCCTTAAAACCCGATATGGAGCATAAGGCTGAATGCTCTTAAGACCCATCAAGAGAAAGTGCGGCCCCGCTATTGGCATATATATGATTTCATCGACAGGTAACCACCCAAACGTCCACTCTATTTGACTGGCAGTGAGGGACCGAAAGTATGATGTCCAGCCTGTGAATCCTTCAGGCAAGCTGACCCCCTTAATCCTTGTATAAAACTCCTCTATACAGGTTTTCTCTGTAGACCCATAACTCAGGAACTGAGGACGATGGCACAAGTGTTCGGTCATCCACATTTTCAACAAGAGATTGCACCCCTCAAAGAAGTCTCCTCCGGATTTGCAGGCTGTAAGAGTGCGGAAGATTTCAGCTAATATCATGGGCGCAAGAGTGCTTTTGGCTTGAGTGAGTAGAGTGCTGACGACCCCAGCTATCTTTATGTCAATATTTCCATCTTTCCTCGGGAATACCAAAAGCCCCAAGAAGACCACCATAAAAGCAAAACGTCTATGTTCTTCCCATTTTTGGCGGTTTCCTTTGCTATATATCTTGTTCTCCGGGTTATTGAACCCTCCGATGTGGCCATATCTATGGTATATGAAGTGTGGAGTACAAAAGCCATCCGCCAAATCCGTTTTGTAGACCGTCCTGCTTATCTTCAGTGAGTCTAAAAATTTGTGCACGGCCACGGTTCTCGGGGCAATCAAGTACTTGTGTCTTAAAGGAACCTCAGCACGTCCAATGTACCCGGCTATTTCCTCTAATGTCGGAGTGAGTTCAAAGTCTGAAAAATGGAACACATTGTGCGTCGGGTCCCAACATGTAACTAATGCCCATATGATGTCTCCCCGGGGCGTAATTTCCATCAAACCGGTAAGCCCTTTCAAATATTTTTTGACTTCATCTTGTCCTCCTCCTAGATCGTTCCACCACAGACGCAACTCCAAAGGGATTTTATTCATGATTGAGAAAGATTTATTTTGAATCGTGCTCATCCTGCACATTTATTTAAAGTGTTTTAATGACTTATTTTGACTTAAACAGAAAAAAGGCTATTTTCTTGCAAAATTTTCATTTAAGAAAAACAAAGACTTGGTTTCGCAGTTACGGCCTTTCAGCACTTCTGGGGAAGATTTTAAGGATGTGCCTACTAACCATTGAAAATGACCCAAGGTGGCTGTTCTTGCACAAACAGCCTTCCGGCGTCCTTTTGGGGACATTCGGCTTATTTTAAGCAAGAATGGCATCACCTGATTTATTTGTGACAAAAATTAAAATTTTGACATTTTCTGGCTATTTCTGCAAAAGGGTGGTTCGACCCGATGAGGGTTGCCTACGTATCTCACATTCGGGGAGAATCAAACTAGCGTAGTTCGGGCAAATTTGCCAAAAACTATCTTGAACAACAATTTTCTTTCTATGTTTTTCTTGTTTTTTCTTTCAAATATTTTTTCTCTTTTCCATTTTTCATTTTTCAAAAATCCGACAGCATTTCGGTACTATTTGGGCATTGGTTTTTCTCAAATGGTCACCCTCACTTAGTCCTAAGACTGCTTATTTTTCTCAATTTTCACTCATTTAGTCAAGTCGATCAACATGCAAAGCCGAGCAAATAAATGCACAAGTAGCACGTAGGATGCATCAGGATGGTCAATTCATTTTAGGTCACCTGTCCTAGACGGACCCAACCCCTGTGTTGAGTCCCCTAAGTCAAATGCACATGATGCAAACAAACGTCCTACTAGGGATCCGGCATGAGGTCAAGTTATTCTAGGTTCAAAACCTGAGTATACGTTCTAGACTGTGTACCCGAGCGGACAACTCGAGTCGAGGAGGGGGCTACGTACGGGAACCAAAAGGCCATCCGGCTTAGTAACTTGTCCGGCCTCTTTCTTATTTTAAGGTATTGACACTAACAGAATAGAGAGTCTCAACCAGTGAGCACATCCCCGGAGATGAGAAGAGAAGGGTTTCGTAACAATTTTATATATAGAATTCAGATAATATCAAAGCGGTAAAGCACTTAGCACATTTATCATAAAACATGTAGGAAAATCAGACAAAGCCAAATATAATAATTATACTAAGCTCGAATTCTTGAACCCTGAATCGAAATTCTGGGTTCGTTTCCCCAGCAGAGTCGCCAGAGCTGTCACATCTCCTTTTTTACACACCTACCCCGAAGGATAATGTATGAGGGAG
>NW_017670294.1:898492-907931 GCF_001879085.1 Nicotiana attenuata
AAATAAAGGTGACCATTTGTTGTGAGAAACCAAATGCCCAATAGTACCGAAATGCTGCCGGATTTTTGAAAAATGAAAAAAAATATATTTGAAAAATAGAAAGAAAAATTGTTGATCAAAATAGTTTCGGTTTAGGCAAATCTGACCGAACTACACCGGTTTGATTCTCACCGGATGTGAGATACGTAGGCAACCCTCATCGGGTCCAACCTTCCTTTTTCAAAAATAGCCAAAAATGCCAAATTTTAATTTTGTGTCATAAATAAATCGGGTGATGCCATTCTTGTTTTAAAATAAGCCGAATGTCCCCAAAAGGGCATCGGAAGGCTGTCTTTGCAGGAACAGCCACCCTGAGTCATTTTAAAATGGATTGCGGGCACAGCCTTAAAATCTTCCTTCCAGAAGTGCTGAAAGGCCGTATTTGCAAATCCAAGTCCTTATTTTCTAAATAAAGAAATTTTTGCACAAATATCCATTTTTCAACATAAATCATTAAATTCCCCTAAATAAAAGTGCAGGATGAATTCAAGTAACATCGAAACCTTCTCAGTCCTGAGCGAGATCCCTTTGAAACTCCATATGTGGTGGCATGACTTGGGAAAAGGAAGCAGAGATACTGTGGTCAAAAGCCTGGGTGGTCTCGTAGATTTATTGAAAATCAGGCCAAGAACGGATGTCATTGAGGCATTAATACCATTTTGGGACCCGACCCGTAATGTATTTCGGTTTTCAGATTTTGAACTCACACCTACACTAGAAGAGATCGCCGGATATGCAGGTCTCAACGGGAACCTCCGCGGTAGATACCCTTTGGCCCCACGACCGGTAACTCTTCACAGGTTTTTAGATTTGTTGAACATCAGTCGGGATATTCAAGACCCCCATTTGGCGGAAGGGTGTTGTACACTACATTTCCTATATCACCGGTATGGTAACCCCAAAGGTTTTGAGGAACCCAATACAGGATTAACACATGCTGGAAATAAAGATAAATGGGAAGCCCGACGGGGATTAGCCTTCATGGTGGCCTTTTTGGGAGTGGTAATTTGTCCTAGAAAAGATGGACACATAGACCTTGGCTTAGTAGGGATGCTGGATGTTGCCATAAAGAAACCTACTAGCACAGTGGCTCCTCTGATTGTAGCAGAAATATACCGAGCTCTGACCAAATGTCGAGAAGGGGAGAAATTCTTTCAAGGTTGCAATTTGCTCTTGCAGTTGTGGATACAGGAACATCTCTATCACCGCACAGGCTACATGAACTACGGTTTAACCGGGTTGAGTTGTATCGCAGAATTCGAGACCCGAGTCACAGGTATTGAGTTCCCAGAGGGTACTGAGGCCTGGTCGTCATGTTTAAGATCCCTCACGGCAGATAAAGTTGAATGGGCTTATGGATGGCTTCCTTCTACTGAAGTTGTGTACACATCGGCAGAGGTCCCTTATATTCTTTTGATGGGTATTCGAAGCATTCAGCCCTATGCTCCTTACCGCATTTTGCGACAATTTGGAAGATTCCAGACGGTGCACGGTGATGAAGACCTGAGTGGGCAAGTCATTGAGTTGGGCCCAAAAGCTGCATTCCCTGAAGGCCGAATCCGAAAGATATGGAATGAGTGCAGGTACTTTGAACCTAAAACTATAGTACAGGATCGGGCCAAAGGTGAGGTAGATCCCAAATACTTGGTTTGGTTCGGCAAAAGGTTTCAAATCCCCGAGAGACCCGTCAAAAGGCCACATGTTCAACAATTAACAAACGAGGCTCAGGTGCAGTGGGATTGGTTGGCTAAAGAAAAGGAGTACAGAGCTCGAATTGGAGCATTGGAAAAACAGGTTCAGGAGCTCCGATTCGAAAACAACTTGCAAACCGCAGCCGATGAAGGTGATAAAAAGCAATTGGCCCAAGAGAATGAAGCTCTCAAGGCCCAAATTCAACAACTGAAATTAGATACAAGGAATCGAGAAAGAAGTCTATCCGACGAGAGATTGATAAGAGGATTGAAGAAACAAGTCCTGGACTGTCAGGAAGAATTGGAAAAATCCGAGGGAAGTATGGCAAAACTTCGGGCTCAATGGGAAAAAAAGACCGAGGAAAGGGCCCAGTTTGTACAGCAAATGAAGAAAGACTATGAGGGAACAATCGCCAACATGAAAAGAAAAATGAACACTCTTCAAGAAAAGGCAGCCCGTCGGGAGAAAGAGCTACAGGCCGAGAGGGAACAATGCTATGAATTAATCGCTGATATGGAGAAGGAACTAAAATTGTTACAGGATCGTCACTTCCAGGATTCTCAGGTACTAGAGGCTCGCACTCAACAGATAAGCCGGCTACTCCAAGAGAAAGGTCAAATCCGGGAGAGAATCAGAAACATTGCCAACTACATTGTCATGAAGTGTCAGGCCGGTGAACGGATGGGTCATACCACATTCTTTGCCTCTGTGATGATATTTGTTCGCCGGGTTATGAACGATCTAGATCAGTTGCAAAAGGGTCTTGCACGCAGGCCCGTGGCGATGCCGAATGATGCCCCGCGGGCCCCAGGATTTGAAGCTTTGATGTACTCTTGAGTCTGTAATTTTCATGTCTGGTTTTGTACTTTCTATTTCCAAGAAAGAAAAACAAATAGTCTAGTAGCTTTGTAATTGCTTTTGTTATTAATGAAAATTTGAAAATTCCCAAAAAACAAATTGTTTCTTTATTTCTTGCATTTAAGTTCGCATTTATTTGCAAGAACTACGCTTGGTCTGATTCATGCGGGGTCATGATACGTAGGCAATCTCCATAGGATTCGACCGTAACCCTAAAAAAAAGAGAAAAATAAAATACGAGGGAAGGAAATAAAAGAAAAACAAGAGAGGAAAAGAAACGCAAAAAGAGAAAATAAGGAATCGAGAGAAAGACCATGGCAAAAGAAAAAGGAAAAGCAGAAAACGAAAACAGAGGGAAAGGAAAAATGAGAGAAAAACAAAAGAGAAAGAAAAGCAAGCAAAACAAGGAGTGAAAATCAAAGAAGAGAAAAGAAAAGCCGGGATGACACATGCAACCAGTGCAAACATGTAGACATCCATTTAACTGTATAGGTGCATCACACCCCAATGTGCGATTACCTATCTGTTACTTGTCTCAAACTAACCGTGTGTTGCTGAATTCCAGCCTAGCTTTTAGAAACGGTGGTTGGTTGTGGTAAGCTGGCATCGCATCAATACTTTACCAGATCGAAAGGAAGTGTGGAAATGTCTACAGAAATGACTTTGCCCGCAGTCCCCATTTCTGAAGATAGCCCCATCTCGGGGGTCCCGGCCTCTGAATCTTTTACAGCTGAAGAAAATCGAATCTTGCGCCTGCGACTGATGGAAATGTGGGATGCTTGGAACAATGGAAAGGAACCCCCAAGCAATATTCCCGGATTCCCAGAGTTATTCCCCAGAGCTGGAGGTGCTACCACTGTCCCTATCAGTCACCCTCCTACCCCTTTTGGACAACCTACCATGACCGCCCACTTCGTCGGAACACCTTCTGAGGTCCGCCCCCAGGTGTTCCCAACGGGAGCAGCTCCTAACATCTTCACTGCTCCATTGTCCTGCTACAACACAACCTTCACTGCCAAGGCCTGCCTTTGATCCCTCAGCATTCACATTCCAAAACCCTGTCTTCCCATCAGATCCTCCTCAATATCCCATATATAATTACTCTCAGCCACCCCCATACGAGCTTACACCAGGGCAGGACAAAACCCCCAAAGACCCAGAGCAGGATGAAATGGCAAAGAGAATGAGAAGCCTCGAGCAGAGCTTGAAGAACATGCAAGGACTGAGCGGGCAAAAGAGTGTCTCATACACGGATCTATGTATATTCCCTCATGTACACTTGCCGTTAGGGTTCAAAACACCAAAATTTGAGAAGTATGACGGACACGGTGACCCCATTGCTCACTTAAAGAAGTATTGCAATCAGTTACGGGGAGCCGGTGGCAAAGAAGAGCTGTTGATGGCATATTTTGGAGAAAGCTTGGTTGGTATCGCTTCAGAATGGTACATGGATCAAGATGCCTCGCGTTGGCATATTTGGGATGATCTGGCCCGAGACTTTGTTCGACAATTTCAGTACAACATAGACATCGCGCCGGACAGGAACTCTTTGGCAAATCTTAAGAAGAAGCCTTCAGAAAGCTTCCGTGAATATGCAATTAAGTGGCGTGAACAGGCGTCAAGAGTGAAATCTCCAATGGACGAGGTAGAGATGGTTACTGTTTTTCTCCAAGCCCAGGAAGCAGACTATTTTCAGAATATGATGTCCGCCATGGGTAAACCTTTCGCCGAGGCAATAAAAATCGGAGAGATGGTAGAGAATGGGTTAAAAACGGGTAGAATCTTGAGCCAGGCAGCCATAAGAGCCACCTCCCAAGCCATCCAAGGCGGGTCTGGAGGAATGGCCAAAGGCAAAAAGAAAGAAGATACAATGATGGTGGCATCGGGAGAAAGAAGGTATCGGGCTCCTAGACCGTTATTCTCTGAAAGAACCTCTCAACACTACTACCCTCATACTGGTATAGCCTATACTCCTGCGCCTTATGCGGTCATGAATGCACAACCTTTTGGCCGACCACAACCACAAGCTAACCGAAATCCACCCCCATTCCAAAGAAATCAACCTCCTTACCAGAACCAATATAATCCCCGGCCACTACAAAATAACCTTCGTCCCCGAGAGCCGCCTAGGAGACAAAATTTCACGCCAATCGGTGAATCTTATTCTAGTCTGTTCCCAAAACTCGTCCAGATGAATTTGCTGCAGCCTATTCCCCAAAACAGGCAAAATCCAGAATCTTCATCTTATCAACGAGGAGTCCATTGCGCTTACCATTCAGGAGCCGAAGGGCATAGTACTGATAACTGCTGGACATTGAAGAAGGCTGTGGAAGATTTGATTGAACAAGGGAAAATAGTGTTGAGGGATGAGGAAGCCCCGAATGTGACCAATAACCCGTTGCCTACCCACAATAATGGGCCGGTAATCGGCATGATTTGTGAAGACAGAGAGTTTGATCCGGCTTTGAAAGCCATAATTGCTATTGTCAATGCAGAAAAGAAGCCCAAGGTACCCCCGAAGCAAGGAAAAGGGGAGAAAAAGAATAAAACTGTCAAACTGAGCCTGAGAAGAAACCTGAGACAAAAGTAGAAACAAACTCTCCTGAGGACGGAATTCTTTATGTTCCGCGAGGACGCCAAGAAAAACCATTGGTTGTCACTATTCCAAGGAAAGCTGAGGTAAAAGGGGAAATACCAATATACGTACCGAAGGGAGCCTATGTGGTACGGGGGACAATTAAACCGCCTCGGCTGAGTGAGCCAGTGGTTATTGGACGCGTACCACAGAAGCCAATGACAGACTCCTCTACAGTGCCATGGAACTACCAGCAGACAGTGGTCACATACAAGGGCAAAGAAATCTCGGGAGAACTTCCAGGGAAGAACTTTGTGGAGAAATATTCGAATATACAGGAAGTGAACACTGCTGCTCGAAAGCGTTTCCCATCCAAGAGGCCAGTGAGCGCTGAAGAGGCGGAAGCCTTCTTCCAGAAAATGAAGATGCCTGATTATGAGACAGTGGATCAATTAAGGAAGTACCCTGAACAGGTGTCCCTGCTTTCATTGGTGTCAAAGTCCTCCGAACATCAGAAGATCTTGATGAAAACTTTGAATGAGGCATACGTGCCAATTGAAACTTCAGTAGAGCAGCTTGAAAGGATGGCAGAAAGGTTCTTCGCTATCAACCAACTCTCCTTTAGTAAGAATGATTTGCCTCCTGAAGGCGCAGCTCACAACAAAGCCTTGCATCTGACTGTCAAATGTGAAGGTTACTATGTCAAACGAGTCATGGTGGACGGAGGATCAGGGGTTGATATCTGTCCACTCTCCACACTGCGAAGGATGGAAATTGGGACAGAAAAGATTCGTCCGAATAATGTTTGTGTAAGGGCTTTTGATGGTATTAAGAGGGATACCATCGGTGAAATTGACCTGATATTGACCATAGGTCCAGTAGACTTCGAGGTGACTTTCCAAGTGTTGGACATGGATACATCTTACAACTTCCTTCTGGGGAGACCCTGGATCCATACTGCTGGTAAAGTTTGAGTATGAAGATCAGGAAATCGTGGTCTACGGAGAAGACGAGCAATCTATCTACCGTGATCCATCTATCCCATGTGTGTGAGGCAAGGGAAGGAAGTGAGCATATCGTTTATCAAGCCTTTGAGATTGTGGTAGCAGATCAGCATGAGGAAGGAAGCCCTTGTCCGTAGCCTTTCCTGTCTAACGCTTCAATTATGGTGGCCAGAGAAATGATTAGACACGGTTTCAGGCCAGGAAAAGGGTTGGGAAAAACCTTACAAGGAATATCTGAGCCAGTAACTCTACCCGCAACAGAAAAGTTCTTCGGAATAGGTTTCTACCCTACCCCAGATGATGAGAAATGGGCCGAGGAAAGAAAGAGAGAAGGATGGTTTCTGCCACAGCCATTGCCCCATCTGTATGATACTTTTGTCAAGACCAAGTACGGCGAAGAAAAGAATGATGAGTGGTTCACAGTTGAAGAAATTGAAGATATATGTGGAGCTATGAGGCAAATGCTTTATGAAACCAACATGGTTCAACCAGGAGAAGGGACTAGCACCGCTGAGATGCTCTATATGGGATCAGATGCTAGACTCCAAAACTGGAAGGCTACGCCATTCCCGATCAGGCGGGGGTCCCGGTAGACTAGCCCTGCCACCACTTTTGCATCTCGAGTTATTTCAGGGTGTAGCTCGGGTGTTTCTTTTAGTTTCGTGTTTTTATAATTCATGAATGTAAACCCTCTTATCTTTCCAATTCCAAGAAATGAAATCAATATTTCATCGTCCATCTTTCTTTTCTTTCTAATTTTGGTTATTTTCCTTTTTCATCTCTTCTTTTCAGTTATAATAATGCGGCTTTAAATAACATGACATGCCTGCGGACTCCATGCCCGGATTCAAACACGCTGTTTAATTGTGAAATAATGAATCAAGAACCGAAATATGATGAGGAAGAGGCTTTTAGGGAGATCAACCGAGAAGTGGAACAATTTGAGAACAAACCTAAGCCAAACCTGAACGACACTGAACCGGTTAATTTGGGAACTGCCGAAGAAATAAGGGAAACCAAAATAAGCATTCACACAGATCAACACACTCGAGATGCAATAATCCAGCTCCTGTTCGAATTTAAAGATGTGTTTTCTTGGTCGTATGACGACATGCCAGGACTGAGTATGGATCTAGTGGTGCACAAGTTGCCAACCCACCCCGATTGTCCTCCAGTACAGCAAAAGCAAAGGAAGTTCAAAACTGATATCAGTGATAAGATCAAAGAGGAAATCACAAAACAGTTGAAGGCGGGGGTAATCCGAGTGGTCCGATATACCACGTGGTTGGCCAATGTGGTTCCAGTACCAAAGAAAGACGGGAAAACCCGGGTGTGTGTGGATTACCGAGATTTGACAGGGCAAGTCCCAAGGATAACTTCCCGTTACCTAACATTCACATCCTTGTTGATAATTGCGCCAAACATGAAATACAATCTTTCGTGGACTGTTACGCAGGATATCACCAAGTGTTGATGGATGAAGAGGATGCCGAGAAGACAGCTTTCACTACACCATGGGGAACCTATTGTTATCGGGTCATGCCGTTTGGGCTAAAGAATGTTGGGGCAACTTATATGAGGGCCATGACCACCATCTTCCACGATATGATAGAGGTGTATGTGGATGATGTAATCGTTAAGTCACGAACTCAGAGTGATCATGTTCGAGATTTGAGAAAGTTCTTTGAACGGTTGCGCAAGTATGATCTGAAGTTGAATCCAACTAAATGTGCTTTGGGAGTCCCATCAGGCAAGCTATTGGGTTTCATAGTCAGCAGGAGAGGTATTGAGTTGGATCCAACAAAGATAAAAGCCATTCGAGATTTACCCTCTCCAAGGACTAAGAAGGATGTGATGAGTTTACTGGGCAGGTTGAACTATATCAGCCGATTCATCGCTCAATTGACCACCACCTGTGAGCCCATATTCAAGTTGTTGAAAAAAGATGCGGCCATCAAATGGACATCCGAATGTCAAGATGCCTTCGATAAAATCAAGGAATATCTGTCAAATCCTCCAGTATTGGTCCCACCAGAGCAGGGACGACCTCTCTTCTTGTATCTGACAGTGTTGGAAAATTCTTTTGGCTGTGTCCTCGGCCAGCACGACATAACTGGAAAGAAAGAGCAGGCAATTTACTATCTGAGCAAGAAGTTCACCGGATACGAGGCCAAATACACCTTGTTGGAAAGAACATGCTGCGCTCTGACGTGGGTTGCCCAAAAGCTGAGACATTATCTTCAAGCCCATACCACCTATCTAATAACCAGGTTGGATCCTTTGAAATACATATTCCAGAAACCGATGCCCACTGGGAGGTTGGCAAAATGGCAAATCTTGCTCACTGAATTTGACATAGTCTATGTTACTCGCACGGCAATGAAGGCTCAGGCGTTGGCAGATCATTTGGCTGAAAACCCGGTTGACGAGGACTACCAACCATTAAGTACCTATTTCCCGGATGAAGAGGTAAATTCAGTAGAAGCCATCTCTGAGGACACTCATGCTTGGAAAATGTTCTTTGACGGAGCAGTAAATGCAAGAGGTGTAGGCATTGGGGCAATCCTGATATCACCCAATGGTCAACACTACCCAGCTACAGCCAGGCTCCGATTCTTTTGCACAAACAATACAGCTGAATACGAAGCCTGTATCATGGGCATGAATATGGCAATTGACCAAGATGTTGAAGATCTATTAATCATGGGGGACTCTGATTTGATTATCCGGCAAGCCCAAGGAGAATGGGAAACTCGAGATTTTAAGCTCATTCCTTATCGACAGCATGTAGAAGATCTCACCAAACGCTTCAAGTCGATAAAATTCAGGTATATCCCTCGGTGTCATAATGAACTAGCAGATGCACTTGCCACTCTAGCTTCAATGCTGCCTTACCCAGGCAACGCCCATGTTGACCCTTTAGAGATTCAAATCAAAGAAAAGCACGGGTATTGTAATGCGGTTGAGGCGGAACCTAGTGGTCAGCCCTGGTATCATGATATCAAGAGATTTCTGAAAACACAGGAATACCCTGAGCAGGCCACCGGAGATCAGAAAAGAACCATTAGACGACATGCAAGTGGTTTCTTCTTAAGTGGTGATGTTTTGTATAAAAGGACCCCAGACCTCAACCTGCTAAGATGTGTTGATGCAGAGGAAGCCGGAAGAATTATGCATGAGGTGCACGCAGGAGTATGCGGACCTCATATGAATGGTTATGTGTTGGCAAAGAAAATTTTGCGAGCCTGGTATTAAATCTTCTCTTTCTTTG
>NW_017670294.1:910217-915146 GCF_001879085.1 Nicotiana attenuata
CGGTTTAACTCTGATTCCGAACTAGTACAAGAAAAGGTGGCAGGACCGGTTTCACAGGGCTCCGCCTGGTCAGAGTCAAAGAAATACCCAGCCTCAGCGAGTGCGTCAGGCCAATCTCGACTGACCATGGTGGTTGATGCTTTCAAAGCAAAAACATTAAAAAAGGGAAGTCAAAGGCAAAGGTCCCAAGGGCAGAATAAAGTGAAAAGGCTAAGCCCACACGGGCGAGTCATCATGAAGTCCTAAGGTTGAACCCGGTCAGTTTTGAAAAGAGATTCACCCTCAAGGCAAACGAGCAGCAAAGTTCTCAACGGAAATGGGGGCCGGGATCAAGCAATTGAGATGATCAAGGCCACAAAACCAACCACCGTTTCAAACTAACAAATTGTTCTTTGTTGAAAAAAGGTTTAATGCAAAGCAACCGTGCAAGAAGTAGGTGCAATCCAAAAGGAAATGAAATGCGCAAGCGCTGAAACAGCTTTGCAGCAGGAAAACGACCAAAAAGGAAGTTTCTCCCCAAATTCTTTAATGCGTTTTGCTAAATAAAAGGAAAACATAAAAGAGGAAAACAAAAGGAAGAAGAAAGAAGAAAAGAAATAAAAACGAAAATCCCAAAAGAAAAACAAATAATGGTAGCATAGGATCCCATTCCTTAAATATCCCGGCCAAAAACCGAGGATCTCCCGGCCAAAAAACCGTGGAGCCTTTTTCTTTCCAAATCCCGGAACAAAAACCGAGGATCTCCCGGAACAAAAACCGTGGAGCTTTTTCTTTCCAAATTCCGGAACAAAAACCGAGGATATCCCGGAACAAAAACCGAGGATCTCCCGGCACAAAAACCGTGGAGCTTTTTCTTTTCAAATCCCGGAACAAAAACCGAGGATCTCCCGGAACAAAAACCGTGGAGCTTTTTCTTTCCAAATCCCGGAACAAAAACCGAGGATCTCCCGGCACAAAAACCGTGGAGCTTTGTTTTTTTCTTTCCAAATCCCGGAACAAAAACCGAGGATCCCTTTTACACATTCCCAATTGGATTAGATATGTGTCACAACTAACTCACGAAATTTTCCTAGTGAAAACTGGGGCAGAAAATTTCGTTCGTTTGTTTGTTTTGGTATCCTAAGCAGGACAACCTCAGGACACAAGGTGCGAGATGACCAACGGAATGAGTCTCAATCCAGAATCAAGGAAAGAAGAAAAGAACAAAAAGAAATGAACTCAAATGGGAGGCAAGTAAGGGTGCAGATTGTTCAAAAACCTGATTGAAGTCACAAGCTCCGCTGATCCTGCTGCATGAAGAAGTAAACACCTACAAATTGCGAGCATCAAGATTCAGATCGAAGTCCACAACAAAATCAGCTAAGACTCAAGATCAAGTTTCAAGAGAATTATAGATAGGAATCTTGTAACTCATAGTTTGATAGGCATAGCTATCTTAGCTTTGATTTCCTTTTGGTGTAATAAGGAGGTCAGCAAGCAGTAGCAGCAGCAACAGCAGTGAGGTCACAGCCCTTGGCAGTCCCAGCTACCAAACCTTCCAGAACTACACTGACTTGATTCCTTTATAGCCAAGGATATGTAGGCAACCTTTGAAGCAGGGTTCGGTCAGATTTTTCAAAAAAAAAAATGCTTCTCATGGAGTGCCAAGCAGGCAAAAATCCCATAGTCGCTCATTTGCTAAATAAAAGGAGAAACATGAAAAAGGAAAAGCAAAAGATAGAAGAAAGAAGAAAAGAAGTTAAAATAAAAAAGAAAAACGAATCATGATAGCATAGGATCCCATTCCTTAAATACCTCGGCCAAAAAACCGAGGATCTCCCGGAACAAAAACCGTGGAGCTTTTTTCTTTCCAAAATCCCGGAACAAAACCGAGGATCTCCCGGAACAAAAACCGTGGAGCCTTTTTCCTTCCGAAATCCCGGAACAAAACCGAGGATCTCCCGGAACAAAAACCGTGGAGCTTTTTCTTTCCAAATCCCGGAACAAAACCGAGGATCTCCCGGAACAAAAACCGTGGAGCCTTTTTTCTTTCCAAAATCCCGGAACAAAAATCGTGGAGCTTNGGCACTGTCGGCCGAAAAGAAGACATCTTGCCACTCAAGGAGTCCTGGCAAGGTTCCCTGGTTTTGAAATACTGATTATGGGTTCACGAGAAGCCAGAAAGTTTGTGTGGGTCGGGCATCCAGTCCAAGAGGCATGTCATGATCATTTGAAGCCAGCATGCACACCCCAGATAAGTCCTTCTTTTTCCCCGAAAGGGATGCTTCTCTTTAAACTCATCTGATTGCCTTTCTGCATACTTCTCTTTGAATCCCTTTCGGTTTAACTCTGATTCCGTAACTAGTACAAAGAAAAGGTGGCAGGACCGGTTTCACAGGGCTCCGCCTGGTCAGAGTCAAAGAAATACCCAGCCTCAGCGAGTGCGTCAGGCCAATCTCGACTGACCATGGTGGTTGATGCTTTCAAAGCAAAAACATTGAAAAAGGGAAGTCAAAGGCAAAGGTCCCAAGGGCAGAATAAAGTGAAAAGGCTAAGCCCACACGGGCGAGTCATCATGAAGTCCTAAGGTTGAACCCGGTCAGTTTTGAAAAGAGATTCACCCTCAAGGCAAACGAGCAGCAAAGTTCTCAACGGAAATGGGGGCCGGGATCAAGCAATTGAGATGATCAAGGCCACAAAATCAACCACCGTTTCAAACTAACAAATTGTTCTTTGTTGAAAACAGGTTTAATGCAAAGCAACCGTGCAAGAAGCAGGTGCAGTCCAAAAAGAAATGAAATGCGCAAGCGCTGAAACAGCTTTGCGGCAGGAAAACGACCAAAAAGGAAGTTTCTCCCCAAATTCTTTAATGCGTTTTGCTAAATAAAAGGAAAACATAAAAGAGGAAAACAAAAGGAAGAAGAAAGAAGAAAAGAAATAAAAATAAAAATCCCAAAAGAAAAACAAATCATGGTAGCATAGGATCCCATTCCTTAAATATCCCGGCCAAAAACCGAGGATCTCCCGGCCAAAAAACCGTGGAGCCTTTTCTTTCCAAATCCCGGAACAAAAACCGAGGATCTCCCAGAACAAAAACCGTGGAGCCTTTTCTTTCCAAAATCCCGGAACAAAAACCGAGGATCTCCCAGAACAAAAACCGTGGAGCTTTTTCTTTCCAAATCCCGGAACAAAAACCGAGGATCTCCCAGAACAAAAACCGAGGATCTCCCGGAACAAAAACCGTGGAGCTTTTTCTTTCCAAATCCCGGAACAAAAACCGAGGATCTCCCGGCACAAAAACCGTGGAGCTTTTTCTTTCCAAAATCCCGGAACAAAAACCGAGGATCTCCCGGAACAAAAACCGTGGAGCCTTTTCTTTCCAAAATCCCGGAACAAAAACCGAGGATCTCCCGGAACAAAAACCGTGGAGCCGTTGCTTTCCAAATCCCGGAACAAAAACCGAGGATCTCCCGGAACAAAAACCGTGGAGCCTTTTCTTTCCAAAATCCCGGAACAAAAACCGAGAATCTCCCGGAGCAAAAACCGTGGAGCCGTTGCTTTCCAAAATCCCGGAACAAAAACCGAGGATCTCTCTACACATTCCTGATTTGATTGATTAAAGGTGTGTCACAACTAACAGACAAAACTTTCCTAGTAAAACTGGGGCAGAAAATTTCGTTCGTTTGTTTGTTTTGGTATCTTAAGCAGGTCACCCTCAAGACGCAATATGTAAAATGACCAATGGAATAAATCTCCATCCAGAATCAAGAAAAGAAGAAAAGACAAAAAAAAAAAAAGGAGATGAACTCAAATGTGAAGCAAGCAAGGGCGCGGATTGCTCAAAATCTGATTGAAGTCACAAGCTCTGTTGGCCCGGTTTTGACTCAATGCTGCAAAAAGAAACAACACCAGCAACTTGCGAGCATCAAGATTCAGATCGGAGTCCACAGCAAAATCAGCTAAGACTCAAGATCAATGATTCAAGAGATTTATAGATAGGAATCTTGTAACCCATAGTTGATAGGCTTAGCTAGCTTAGCTTTTGATTTTCTTTTGGTGTAATAAGGGGGTCAGCAAGCAGTAGCAGCAGCAACAGCAGTGAAATCACAGCTCCTGGTAGTCCCAGCTACCAAACCTTCCAGAACTACACTGACCTGATTCCTTTATAGCCAAGGATATGTAGGCAACCTTTGAAGCAGGGTTCGGTCAGACGGTTTTTAAAAAAAAAGCTTCTCATGGAGCGTCAAGCAGGCAAAAATCCCATAGTTGCTCATTTATCTTTGCCCGAAAACCCTTCGTGTCTCCGAGCAAAGAGGGGCAGCTGTGAGCACGTGATTTTTGCCTCGCTTGAATTATTCCTATAGAATACATAAAATTAGGATTTTTCCTTTAATTATTTGATTTTTAGGATTTGATTGCATAGTTTTGTGTTTGTTTGCATTTTTATGTGCATTTTTAGTTGGTATAATTCATAAAAAATACAAAAAATATAGTACCTTTGAATTTAGGACTTCATTTTATATTTTAATATTACAAAATAATAGAAAATAACAAAAATAGTCATGTTGTATTTTTACTTAAGTTTTCTTTTTAAAATTAGGGTTTGGTTAATTTTTTGAAATTAATTAGTTTAATTCTAGATTTAAAATCAGGTCTTTGTTCATAAATAAATAATAACAATAAGAAAAAAAAAGGCAATCGACACTTCCACTCTGGGCCCTCGGTCCGGGTACGCCTCACTTTGAGCACCGTCTCCATGCAAAGGCATCTCTTTCTTATTGTGATATTTTGCTTCCCATCTGCCCTAGGACAAAGATCGCCACATGCGCTCATCACGAGTCGAGTGGGTCGCCAGCTTCCGAACCCAACCCGAAAAATCTGGAAAGTTGCCCGGCGCCCGTGAACCGTTAGCAGAAAAGAAAAGAAGACACGGTACGAGACCAGCTCGCC